>NC_041221.1:31343319-31361911 GCF_002837175.3 Physeter macrocephalus | reverse complement strand
CCGCATACTGCAAAAAAAAAAAAAAAAAAAAAATACCATGACTTTTTTAACATCATTAATTTCCTGATATAATAACTTATTTTGATGATTTTTCTAATATTGACTTTATCCTTCCATTAAAAGAAATACATTGTAATTATTCTGACACTCTACCTGACTATATTTGGTAATAATTTATTTAAAATTTGGATATATAGCTATAATTAAAATAATCTATGATTTCCCATTTTTAATAATACAAAATTTTTCATATAAAGTTTTTCAATCAGTATAGAATGAATGTTTCTGGGGATAGTTAAGTAATATTTCTTTTTTAAAGATTAGATATATCTCAGCTGTGAAAACATCATTTATAAGTTAACATTAATTTATCTAGTAATTAGTTTAGTAAGGACATACTTCTTTAATAATTTGGTAAATTTTGCTGAGCTAGAGCATTATCTGTTTCATTACTCCTTAAATTTGTTTCCAAAAATTCACATGTAGTAAATTATATTAATATGATTGACTCAATCACTTCTGTACCTGTGGCTATGTATTCTTTCTCATTTCTAACATAATATTATTTTATATTAATTTTAGCTTTAATTTTTAGTGCCTGCTACCCCAGCTAATTTTGATTTGTGTTGAGTTTTTGAACATAAGATACATGGAAGATTATTTTATTTTTCAAAATCATTCTCTCCTTTCCTATCACTATAAGAGGATGATATTTCCCTGTCCTTGTCTGGTGAATTTCAGAGACTCTGAATAAGTAATGTGTGTGTCACTGACCACGTGTGATTGATTTGTCTGGCAAATAATATCTGAGTGGCAAAGTGCAAGCTAATGCTGTAAATGCAGTTGTGTGCTTGTTGCTTCTCCCTGGGCCATGAAAATGACACTTTCCATGTGGTTACTGATACCTCAACCTGAGTCCCAGGCTAGGTCCATGTAGCCTGGAGAAGAGCTACAGCCAATGCAGCCCTCCAATGATATCAGCAAGAAAGAAATCTTAGATATTGTAAGCCACTGAGATTTTAGGCTTATTTGTTAGTACAGCAAAGCTAGCTAATACAAGATGAGGATTTACCCCAATTATCTTTAGTCAATTTTACATACAAAAGCTTTTAAAACATGTTCAAGTGATGTGTCATCAGTTTTGTTATTAATTATATTCCCTTTTACTGCCTTTCTTGAAGATTGTAATTTCAGGAATATTTCCTTTTTTGGATTCAGGTCATTGAATATAACTATGTTTCTTATATTAAAGCAGTTCAAATTTTTATAATGTATTTTTACAATTTATTTCTAAGTTTATTAAATTTATGACCATGGTTGTAGCCTTTGAAATATGCACTTTTTAAAAAACTTTAAGACTTACAGCTAAGTACATGATCAATTTTGTAAGTGTTCTTTGGACACTAATAAAATATACATATATTCAATATTCATAGAATGCAAAATCAGATATTTATGTTTGAGTGGAGTTTTTACAGTATTCAGTTCCTATATGTTCTCACTTATTTATTTCTATTAGATCTTTCTAATTCTGAAAAAGATATATTCTAGTCCCTGAGTATCATTCTATTTTTATCAAGTTCTCCTGCATTTCTAATTGATTAAGCTTTATGTTTGGAATTCTAAATGCTTTGGTGCTTACAGTTTTATGAGGAATGTGTCCTCCAAGAAAATTGTCTTTTATCATTACACAAAATAATATTTTACCTTATTTAAGAGATTTCAATCTTAAAAGAATGTATTCATTTCCTCTTGCTCCAGATCACCTGTTCTGTTTTTTTCTAAAATGTTATTGTGCTATCTATAGTAGTTTAGTTTTATTTTTTCCTTTGCTATATGAAAACTCCATGTCACAAATATTGCTTAGTCTTGATAGTACAAAATCCCAAGCACACTATCATTGCACTAATTATATAGAAAATGTCATCAGTCACTACCTTTTCTTCTTTCATTTTCTCTCCTCTTAAAGTATCTATTTTGAGTCACTTAGAGTTGTTTAGAACATTTTCTGAAGTATTTTTCTTAGATGAGGTAACCAAAACTGGGAGTCCTTAGTTTTTCTTTCAACTAACAAGTAAATGATAAGTTGTCTGCCAATAAGATTCTATGATTCTTTTTGCCCAGTAATCTACTAAACTAATTTTTAAATTACCATAATTATATATTTCTTTGAAATATAAATTGTTCCATTTAATTGGAAGCTTCAGATATATTTTTTTTAATGCTTGAAATTCAAAATTCATGGGAGATCGCCTCTCTATCCCCTCCCTCCACCAAGACACACACACACACACACACACACACACACACACACCACACACACACTCAAAACCCATCCTTTCCTTTTCTGGGGCATATGCATAGCATCTAGTTTTCTAGCTCTTCTAGTAACTAGACTGAACCAAGTTGCTGTCAATGGAACATGGTTGGAAAGTTGTGCAACCTCCGTTTTACAGATTTACAAACAAAAAAATTGCCCATGAATTTTTCTTTCCTCTTCCCACAAGCTGCAACATGGATAGACTGGCAGTCATGCTGATGGAGACAACTTCCTTGGGATGGTGTTAACCACAAAACGGCAGAAACTAGCTTCCTGATTCATCCTGGGAAAAAGAATTCCCTTTCCAGATTACATTGGTCAGATTGGTATGTGGGAAAGGAACAAATGTCTGTGTTATTTAACTTCTCTGCTTTGCTGTGGGTTAGGGGAGAAGTGGGGTGTCTCCTTCCTGGTGGTTCTCAGAGTGTGGTTTGTGAAAAATTGAGGGTCCCAAAGACACTTTCAGGGTGTTCCTAAGGCCAAACCCTTTCAAAATAACACTAAGATGTCACTAGTCTTAAACAATGGTGTTTAAGTGTGTTGGCACCAAACTGTATCAGTCGCCATTTTATTGTTCACTGCCATGCACTCACAAGAAAAAAAAAGCCTGTTTCACTTAAGAATGTCCTTGAGGAAACAGTAATAATTATTAATGCTATCAAATTCTGACCTTTGTGAATATATCTCTTTAATATTCTGTGTAAAGACATAGGAACAAAGCATGAAGCATTTCAACTACATACTGATATAATTGTTACCTACAGCAAAAACATGATGCAATTGTGTGAGCTATCAGCTGAACTAGCTGTTTTTTCACAGAACACCATTTTTACTTGAAAGAATGACTGAAAGACAAACGATGGTTATTCAAACATGAATATTTGGCAAAAAGAGAACACCTGACAGTATTTATTGGTGATGATAAAATTTGAACTTTCAGGGAAAAATTAGAATTTTAGAAAACTAATGTCCCCAGTGAGAGCTGGCAGCCTCACAGTACTCAAAGACATTTAAAAAAATGGATTTTAGTGTATGTGTGTATTTTGGTAGTGCATAATAAAATGGGTAACTATTAGGAAGATTCATGGTTGGGCAGTATTTTCCAAGTGATCAATACATGATGTTACAAACCTGTGCATAAATAAAAGATTTGGTCAAAATGCAAGAGAGATCAGTGAACTTCAATATAATAGAGTATGAAAAGTTTATTGATATGGACTTAGATTCTACGGAACAACTAGCCTTTGAGAAATTGTCACTTGTCAAATTTTGGTGTAGTTACAAAAAAAAAGAATATCAACAAGTATCTGAAAAGGTTTAAAACACCCTCACTTTCCAAATACATATCTATGTGAAGTTTCTGAAAAAGATATATTCTAGTCCCTGAGTATCATTCTATTTTTATCAAGTTCTCCTGCATTTCTAATTGATTAAGCTTTATGTTTGGAATTCTAAATGCTTTGGTGCTTACAGTTTTATGAGGAATGTGTCCTCCAAGAAAATTGTCTTTTATCATTACACAAAATAATATTTTACCTTATTTAAGAGATTTCAATCTTAAAAGAATGTATTCATTTCCTCCTCTTGCTCCAGATCACCTGTTCTGTTTTTTTCTAAAATGTTATTGTGCTATCTATAGTAGTTTAGTTTTATTTTTTCCTTTGCTATATGAAAACTCCATGTCACAAATATTGCTTAGTCTTGATAGTACAAAATCCCAAGCACACTATCATTGCATTAATTATATAGAAAATGTCATCAGTCACTACCTTTTCTTCTTTCATTTTCTCTCCTCTTAAAGTATCTATTTTGAGTCACTTAGAGTTGTTTAGAACATTTTCTGAAGTATTTTTCTTAGATGAGGTAACCAAAACTGGGAGTCCTTAGTTTTTCTTTCAACTAACAAGTAAATGATAAGTTGTCTGCCAATAAGATTCTATGATTCTTTTTGCCCAGTAATCTACTAAACTAATTTTTAAATTACCATAATTATATATTTCTTTGAAATATAAATTGTTCCATTTAATTGGAAGCTTCAGATATATTTTTTTTAATGCTTGAAATTCAAAATTCATGGGAGATCGCCTCTCTATCCCCTCCCTCCACCAAGACACACACACACACACACACACACACACACACACACCACACACACACTCAAAACCCATCCTTTCCTTTTCTGGGGCATATGCATAGCATCTAGTTTTCTAGCTCTTCTAGTAACTAGACTGAACCAAGTTGCTGTCAATGGAACATGGTTGGAAAGTTGTGCAACCTCCGTTTTACAGATTTACAAACAAAAAAATTGCCCATGAATTTTTCTTTCCTCTTCCCACAAGCTGCAACATGGATAGACTGGCAGTCATGCTGATGGAGACAACTTCCTTGGGATGGTGTTAACCACAAAACGGCAGAAACTAGCTTCCTGATTCATCCTGGGAAAAAGAATTCCCTTTCCAGATTACATTGGTCAGATTGGTATGTGGGAAAGGAACAAATGTCTGTGTTATTTAACTTCTCTGCTTTGCTGTGGGTTAGGGGAGAAGTGGGGTGTCTCCTTCCTGGTGGTTCTCAGAGTGTGGTTTGTGAAAAATTGAGGGTCCCAAAGACACTTTCAGGGTGTTCCTAAGGCCAAACCCTTTCAAAATAACACTAAGATGTCACTAGTCTTAAACAATGGTGTTTAAGTGTGTTGGCACCAAACTGTATCAGTCGCCATTTTATTGTTCACTGCCATGCACTCACAAGAAAAAAAAAGCCTGTTTCACTTAAGAATGTCCTTGAGGAAACAGTAATAATTATTAATGCTATCAAATTCTGACCTTTGTGAATATATCTCTTTAATATTCTGTGTAAAGACATAGGAACAAAGCATGAAGCATTTCAACTACATACTGATATAATTGTTACCTACAGCAAAAACATGATGCAATTGTGTGAGCTATCAGCTGAACTAGCTGTTTTTTCACAGAACACCATTTTTACTTGAAAGAATGACTGAAAGACAAACGATGGTTATTCAAACATGAATATTTGGCAAAAAGAGAACACCTGACAGTATTTATTGGTGATGATAAAATTTGAACTTTCAGGGAAAAATTAGAATTTTAGAAAACTAATGTCCCCAGTGAGAGCTGGCAGCCTCACAGTACTCAAAGACATTTAAAAAAATGGATTTTAGTGTATGTGTGTATTTTGGTAGTGCATAATAAAATGGGTAACTATTAGGAAGATTCATGGTTGGGCAGTATTTTCCAAGTGATCAATACATGATGTTACAAACCTGTGCATAAATAAAAGATTTGGTCAAAATGCAAGAGAGATCAGTGAACTTCAATATAATAGAGTATGAAAAGTTTATTGATATGGACTTAGATTCTACGGAACAACTAGCCTTTGAGAAATTGTCACTTGTCAAATTTTGGTGTAGTTACAAAAAAAAAGAATATCAACAAGTATCTGAAAAGGTTTAAAACACCCTCACTTTCCAAATACATATCTATGTGAAGTCAGATTTTTTTTCATGTGCTTCCACCAAAATAATGAATCACAACAGATTGAATGCAGAAGCAGACCTGAAATCAGCTGCCTTCTGATAAACCAGACGTTAAAGAGATTTGCAAACATATGAGATAACATCACTCTTTGCACTAATTTATTTGTTTGGAAAACTATAGACTTTTTTTTCTTTAAAATGTCTTTTATGTGAACAGGTACCAAATGTATCATTTTATTTTTAAATAAATTAGTAAATATATTATTTTTGAAATCCTGCATTTTAATTTCCAATACAGTACATATGAATAGACATAAACAAAAACTCTTCTGGATCACGAATGGTATGTAAGAGTGGAAAGGATTTCTGAAAACTAAATCCTTGGTTTGCCAAAACCAATATATTTGAGAACTGCTGGCCTAATCTTTACTAAAAATAACACATTTTCCATCATATGTCTAAATGTATTCTACTTTTCATCAATATTTAGGTAAATTAGTGAGCCTATCCAAAATAGATACTTAAATCTGTCAGGGATTTTTTTTTTTCATTCTATATATTGCCACTATATCATCTGTTCCCTTTTTTCCTTGTGGAACTCATCTCTCATCAATTCCACCTTTTTAAATTTTACTTTTGATGATTTGACCGATTCGTTTTAACTGTGCTGCATTTCAATATTTTTTATTCTGTTACCATGCTTTCAGTATATTGATATATTTTAAAATTAGAAACTAATGACTCGAGTTGCAGAGCGTATATTTATGTTCTAAGGGAATATCGTTAAGGGTTCTTCTGATTGAGCGGACTTGTTGGTTGCTTGTTCTAATTTCTGTCCGCTCATGAATTCCCCCCAGCACTTGGTTTTTCCTAGTCTGCATGCTTTGTCTTCCTCTCCCCGGTTAATAAATTTTCCTAGGCAGGTTGGTATTTTGCCTACTCTCAGCTCAATACAGTCTGTGCATCATGGTGGTATTCCGTGGAGAAGCAGCATTTTCTTCTGTGTTAGAAGTTCAGCTCCTGTAGGACGATGATGTATAAGCCTTGCCAGTTGCCAGTATTCATTGGGAGCTACAGAAGACATCCCCATTTCCAATTGTCCTCATTTTTCTCTGAACTCACTCCCACCCTCAGATATTGTGAAAAATTCAGCCCAGAGTATTTGGAGGACTTAAAAAGCACAATAGGATTTCCTAAGACCATAATTACATCAAGGGAAGGAGCTGCACTTTTTTTTCCCACGGAGAAGCCCAGGTTTCTCTGGGAACCATGGAATCCTCACCTTGGTCCTGTCCCCCCTGGTGGTCTTGGGCTCAGGAAAATTCTATGTTACAAAAGATCAAGTTCGGGCTTCCCTGGTGGCGCAGTGGTTGAGAGTCCGCCTGCCGATGCAGGGGACACGGGTTCGTGCCCCGGTCCGGGAAGATCCCACATGCCAGACTTACAGCTAAGTACATGATCAATTTTGTAAGTGTTCTTTGGACACTAATAAAATATACATATATTCAATATTCATAGAATGCAAAACCAGATATTTATGTTTGAGTGGAGTTTTTACAGTATTCAGTTCCTATATGTTCTCACTTATTTATTTCTATTAGATCTTTCTAATTCTGAAAAAGATATATTCTAGTCCCTGAGTATCATTCTATTTTTATCAAGTTCTCCTGCATTTCTAATTGATTAAGCTTTATGTTTGGAATTCTAACTGCTTTGGTGCTTACAGTTTTATGAGGAATGTGTCCTCCAAGAATATTGTGAGGTTTTGCTCTGTGCTGTGGATTCTCCTTTTTCATTACCCTCCCCAGTCATATTTCATTGGAGAGTACACACCCTCCTTGCTGCAAGACTAAGTTTTAATTGGCCGTTGTTACTCAAAGCATTCATTTGTAACTTCACTGCTTGCTCCTTAGACTTGAGAAACAGTTTCCTTTTCAAGCCACTAAGTCCCTGACAGCATGGACTTCTTTATTATTTATAATTCCCGCTGTAAAAATAAACAGAAACCTCAATTAGATAGAGTTGGGAGACCAGCAGGGAGAGCTCTCATGCCCAATGACTATAGTTGAGCCCGACAGGAAGAAGAAAGACTCCTCTTCTTTCCTGGCAAGGACTCAGCCAAGAAGCCATTACCGATTGCCATGCCAGGAAAACCAGGGGATGCTGAAGGGGCTCCCACCAGTGGGTGATTAAACACTTTGGTCAGTTTACAATGTATTGGCCTGACTTAGTCACATGGCTCCATTAAAGCCCAAAAGGAACATCGAAGTACTGCCCAGAAATGGGGCAACCAGAAATATTAGGTGAAAAGTATGAATGAGTACCTCAGACTATAAGCCAAATATATCCTACAGATTCTGAAAGTCAGAAAATTGACTAGGAAAGACTTTTACCTATTAAGCTCATACAAGTATTTGTGAATTTGAAGACATACATAATCAGCATAATTATTTAATTATGCACCATCTAAAACTCATATTGTGAAACAGGTATTTATTAGATAATTTATGGAAAGTATGATGATAAAGATAATAGGATAAATTATCACCCTTATTTTGAGTTATTAGATAATAGCTTTTATTGACAATAAAACTTGTCTAATCACCAAGGTGATTTTTTTCTTTTTCAAATCATGTAATTTCTGCTAATAATGTGGCTGGATACTGTGCAACTTCTGTGTTTACAAGTTTCAACTACCCATTGGGTCACTTGTAAATTTTCCCACCGATTATAAACTGCATTATTAAGATTTAGGAGAATAAACAATTTAACTGAGCAAGTTAATATTCCTTTAATTAGAAAATTATACTATTCATTCATTACCTATGTTAAAGCTTCAAGAATTTACCTTCTCAAGAAAGCTTGCATTAAAGCAAACATTGCAGCTACCACATTGGATCTCCAGTTGCAAAATTAAAGTCCCAAGTTTCAACTTGCAGCGTATTAAATAAATCAACTGAAGTATTTTTATCCTTCTTACAATGTGAATTTCCTCATGAAAAGAAAAATCACGCATCTTTATTATTTTCTGAAAAAAACTTTGCCCTTGGTTCTTAACAGTTTTTCCAGCTCTTTTAACATCAGTTATTGCTAGCTTCCTCCTGAAACTAATCCAAATTAGTTTCTAGAAATGGCATAAAATACAAGTAAAAATTCTTACTATAGAATCAATAATCTGGCAAAACTCATGTCATTTTTCTTAGTCTAAGGATACATTTATAGATATTTTTCTTAGAAATCTGGGAGAAAATGAATATAATCAGTATTATAAACATATAATCATATTCTGTTATCTTCAATTATATAGCAAGAACATTGCACTGATAACTATATTTAAAATAGATTGCATAGTCATTTAGAACTACTATTAATAGGAATAGTATTTTTTGTCAATTGTTTTCTAAAAATGAAATTGATTTATCTCTAAAAGTTAACAACTTATTTTCTAAATATAGTTACAGAATTTTACATGAAATATGCCAATTAACGAAATCCTCAATACATGATGACTATGCCACACAACCTTCTGAAAATCCTTCAGTTATTTCCTAAGTCTCCTTTACATGAGCTACAAATCGTTACACAATCTGATCCCTACGTAATTTCCAGGTTATCTTGCACCTGTTATGTGTTCTTTCTCTCTCCCTGCATCAGTTTTACTGGCCTCTATTCATTCCTTAGTACTTTTCCCATTTGCTCAAATTTAAGAGGCTTAACATATGCTGCTTCCTCTGCATGAAACACCCCCCAACCCTGTCTGCCTAGTTACATGTTAGTAGACAATTTGATGTTTCTGCATTTACTCATTCCCAGTTCTTTGAGCAACATTATCCCAGAATTGCACCAGGAATCATCTGTCTCCTTATCCTCAGTCTATGTGGTTTGTGTGGGGCTGCACTCCACTCCATGGGAGAAGCATGTGTCCCTGAAGTGACTAGTCATCGTAATTGCATCCTCTAGTCTCCACAAAGATCTTTGCAGGGTTGGATGCAAGGAGCCAATTTGGTCCAATTAGAATGATTTCCAGAAATTTTATGAGAGTGCCTAGTACTCAGAACTACAACAATTACACTTGGGCTGCCAGGGGGTCAGTTGGTGCAGAAGGGCTGCCTGGGAAAGAAGCCAATGTAGAAAAGAGCAGATGGAAGAAATGGAAATTTTCAGACCTAATGGCCTTGTCTGGGTCCCAGATCCATGCAGCCAGATCCCGTGTCATACTGTTCTCACCCTCTTATCTCTAGTGCCACTGGCACATACGAGGCAATTAATATATTTGTATTGTCTTAACAAATGAATATCAAAAGTGTTAAAATGTTTAAATATATTTTAATGTGTGTGCTTTGTATAGACATTCTTCATAGTCTGAATTATTAATCAATCAGTTCACTCATTTATCAGTAATATTTCGTTGCAGAACCATTTACTGTGTGCTTAGCTAGTGGGAGGCAGCCGCATAGCACAGGGAGATCAGCTCGGTGCTTTGTGACCACCTAGAGGGGTGGGATAGGGAGGGTGGGAGGGAGGGAGACACAAGAGGGAAGAGATATGGGAACATATGTATATGTACAACTGATTCACTTTGTTGTAAAGCAGAAACTAACACACCATTGTAAAGCAATTATACTCCAATAAAGATGTTAAAAAAAAAAAAAGCAATTAGCATGTCCTTGGAACAATGCAGTGGTGATCCAGACTAAGATCACTTATGCTGCTTGAAAAGGGTTTACCTTGTAATTAAGGAAGACAAAGGGACAAGTAACTAGAAGTAAGGTGAGAGTTGCCAAGAAACTTAGAATGCCATTAAGGGGAATGTTAATCTGATCTGTGGGATGAGAAGAAGATGGAGGTAGGAAAACCTTGACATTTAACCCAAAACCAGAACATGAAAGTATTGAAAAGGAACAAGGCGGTTATTCCACTGAGCCTTCTGTGTGAAGGCCAAGAGGAAGGGAGGCTACAGAGCAGAAAAACAAGGAGAAAGGATACAAATGGCTGGTGAAATAGTTACGATTACAAGAGTCCTGTCAAGAAATCATATTAGAGTTCCTTGGACTATACCGATGGCCTATTACAATGATTTAGTCCACAGATGACATTTCAGTAATGTTAACATAAATAAAGGTTTCTGAGAAATTTATTTTAAGAGGAACATCCTTAGTAGTAGAACGTGAGATATCTTTGGCATTTCATAAACTATAAGTGAAGAAAATGGAGAACTAAATATTACCAGATTTCAAGTATAAACATCTGGCTTCCATTTACCACAAAAAGAAGCCTAATATACCATTTTAGGGGAGGAAGTTATAGGGAAATAATAATTTTTCAATTATTCTTGAAAGTAAATTGGCACTAAGGAAGCTATTTTAAACCTTGAAACACTACAAAAAAGGAATGGTTTAAGAGATTTAAGGTGTTCGTTGAAGAGTTTACCTTTATAATTTTGTAAATGACTATATAATTTACACAATCACTAAATTTCATTGGGTTTACAATGTACGAAATTGAAATTATAAAATTGTATTCAATGCATGTTAAACTCATTTACCTGATACAATGAAAGATGTCATCTTGCCTTCAAATATTTGGTATTCAAACCCAGAGTTTGCAGGCAGAGGGGAAGGGTGAGCCAAATGGAAAGCATTGAATAACAGAACAAATCATTATGAGATGTCCTAAAACAAATAAAGATTAGAAATGCAGATGAAAATCTGAAATGAGAGTGAACATTTAGGTCCAGAGTGGTATTAAGAATATGGAGAGATTTAATCCCAGAGCAACGAATAGGCCTAGAACCCACCAAACATAGAAGAATACAATGAAAACTGTAAGCAAATCTTCTAGTAGTGGCTTGAAAAACAAGACACAGATCTGTTGTTTATGCTTCTTTTTCACAGAGATGACATAAAATCAAGCATACACACACACACACACACACACACACACACACACAGAGACCACTGTCAAAATTACTCTGGAAATTTACCCACTGGTGGTCTAGGGTATAATGAGCTGTGGGACTCCAAAAGTGGCCACTATTTGACATGCCCTCTTTTATTTCAAGTCTTCATGCAAGTACTGCCTTCTGCTCCATAGCATATTCACGTTATATGTAAAATTATATTTTAGTCAGTTAATTGTTTGATCATCTTGCTTTCTGCTGTCAGTGTTGTTCACCAGATTTGTAGGTTGGCTTCTACTTCGTAGAAGTATGAACCTGCTTTTTTTTCAGCCTGGGATAGTTTATGTTCAGATCTAAGCACAGTTTATAATCTTCTTTCATTCAAATTTCTGCTCAAATGTCACCTGATCAGAGAACACTTCCCCCAGACTGCCCTATGCAAATTAACCATCTCCTTCTCAGCGTTTGCAATTCCCATGCCCTGCTTTCATTTCCTTCATAGCACTTTTCACCACCAGAGAAGTATTTGTTCATTGGCTTGTTATCTGTTTGCCTCTCTAGATTGTAAACTGCATGAGGGCAAGGACTTTGTTTTGTTCAGTGCTATATCCCTGATGCCTATTGCCCAGTAGATGATCAATAATGTTTGTTGAATTAATGATTAATTCATATCATTTATCTTGTATAATTTCATACACTCAGTGTTTTAAAACTCTTTGGCTCTGTGCACGTCAATTTGATAAATGAAGACGGAGATAAGTAAAGGAAAATCAATTTGGAAAAATTAATCAATGTCTGGTTGTGTTGAAACTTTAAACTTATGCCAAAGACTATTGATTGTTTGCAGAAAAATAAGGTTTAACATAGTAAAATCTTTGAACTTTACTTCTGATGCACATATCTTTGGAAAATGAATATTTTTACTTTGCAAAGAGACACATTGGCTTCCAATTGCACAAAACTCATGCATCTTATCTGTTTTGGTCTGTTCCTGGAAGAGTGGCAGGCACGTAATAGGCACTGATAAATAATTGCTGGAAAAGTGAATGAATGAATGAATGAATGTACTAATTTAGTCATGGTTGTTATCACTGTGACTAGAATTCTTCAATTTCTGTGTTTGGTTCATCAAGAATTGTGCCCCCTTTCTCCTGAACTTACAACCTCTCTGTACCTTGAGCCCTCACCTCTTTACAATTACCAGATCAATAACCAGCTTGAACTCTGAAGTTCAAAGACTTCAGAAATTAGAAATATAATTAAATTAGAAACCTAATTTAATTAAACTAGAAATTTTCTTAAGGTGGTTATTGTACTTTATGCTGTTGTTATGCAGTTGACTAAAAGGGAAATGACCTCTAAATAACTTGGACTGATTATTTAGCACATGTGGGGACATATTCTGTAAAAGTGCAGGGCATTTTCAAGCCACATCAGCAAATATACACAATCTGCTTCAGTCAACTTGAAAGCCTGTATAGTAGGGGTGTTATTTCTGTCTTGAGGATTTTAGACTATGGCTCTAATTTCTAGAGATGTGAAAAACAATGATAGAGTCAATTCATATAAAGGGCAAACAACTCTAAATGGCAGCCTTTAAGAGTTAAAATATTTACACTTGAGATACTTCTAGTCTAAACTTGTAAGAATCATATGCTTTTCAGAAAAAACCTTCATTGCAAAAGCCATATAAAATGTCCAGCCTCTCTAAATATCCTCCCCTGGAATGGTAATTAAGTCATCTCAAAATGTTATCAGGTCATTAAGAACTGTCCAAGGGACTTGAGATTTTCCCCAGGGCCTATTTACTGACTCTATTCAAGAGTGTACCATTTCAGTTGCAATTGGGAAAACTTTATTGTGTAGGAAATGACACTTTCCAACAAGAGTGCAGCCAGAAAATATTTTAAAATGTGAAATAAAAAGCTCCAGAGACAGAGGAGAATTTCAGAGAAACAGAGCTCATAGTCAGTTGTTTCTGTATGGACTGACTAGGTAAAATCACAACTTAGAAATCTTTGTTTTGAGCCCAGATGTGGTTATTATATCTCTGATATCCATTCAATTTTTTTTTTTAACTCTTCTGTTAAAAGAGTTGGCCTCACTTCCTCATGGGCTCCCTTTTCTTATTTCATTCCCCTTTTTAACATTAAGAGAAATCCCGCCAATTCCTTTATT
This sequence comes from Physeter macrocephalus, assembly GCF_002837175.3. Lineage (NCBI taxonomy): Eukaryota > Metazoa > Chordata > Mammalia > Artiodactyla > Physeteridae > Physeter > Physeter macrocephalus. The sequence continues at coordinate 31,348,018 of NC_041221.1, read as the reverse complement.
AACATTAGGTCAAAAAATTATAGTCTAAATGCCTTTTATTTTCCAGGGGAGTTTACTGCCTGGCATTACTCAAACTAAAAGTTTGAAGATCTAAGTTATAACATTAAAATCTAAGAAATCAACCAAGAAACGGTCAAGAAGCAAGTATATATTTCAGTTATTTAAAATGTGATCACCATCAAAATTTGTGGGATGCAGTAAAAAAAAAAGTACTTAGAGGAAAATATACATCATTGAAAGCATATATTACAATGGAAGAAAGGTCTAAAATCAATAATCAAACTTTCCACCTTAGGAAATTAGAAAAAAGAAGAGCAAATTAAATCTAATGTAAGTAGAAGAAAATAAATGACAAGAATTAGAGCAGAAATCAATGAAATTGAAAAGCAACCAATAGACAAAATCAAAAAAAAACCAAAAGCTGTTTCTTTGAAAAAATAAATAGAACCTAGCCCTAGTTAGGCTAACAAAGAAAAAAAGAGCGGACACTGATAACTGATATATTAATATCAGAAACAAAAGAGGGGCCATCACTACAGATCCTATGGGCATTAAAATTATACTAAAGAAACTATGAACAACTCTATGTCCACAAATTTGATAATCTAGATGAAATGGACCAATTCCTTAAAAGACACAATCTGTCAAAACATACACAAAAAGAAATAGATAATCTGAATAGGCTTATATCTATTAATTAAATCAATAATTAATAACTTTCTAAGACAAAAAGCACAAGGCCCAAGTGAGTTCATTGGTCAATTCTCCAAACATTTAAGGAAGAAATTATATCAATTTTCTACAATCTCTATCAGAGGATAGAAAAGAGGGAATACTTCCTAACTCATTCTATAATGTATCCTAATATCAAAAACCAGTCAAATATATTACCAAAATCCCCCCAAACTACAGATCAATATCTCTCATGAACATAAATGCAAAAATCAAATTGAATGCAAAAAGTATAAAAAATAGTGATTTTACATTGCAACACGTTGAACAAATTAAAATCCATAAATATGTCATGATAACAAACAAATACACAAAAACAGGTATTTTTTTTAACTAAACAGGTAAAACAAAATTCAATTATTAACTAAGGTACCTAGTAAACCAAGTCTTTATTTTAAAAATATTAAAATTATGGCCAAAACCTTGGGGAAATTCTTGAATTATTTCTTTCTCTTGCACCTCACCTCCAGGAATTCCTATGGCGTCTACCTTCAAATTACATCCAGAATCAGGCCACAAATCATGACCTGAGGTGGAGGCACAGTTACAATGTCTTTGTAGCTCTCTGAGTCCCAGCCCTTCTTGCCGATTTAAAGGTTTTTGCACACAGCATCCAGATGTGTTATTACCTAAGACAGGTCAAGTCACATAGATGTTGAAAAGCACATAAATGGTTGATGGAAGCACAACTTTATGTAGTATCAAAGTAACCTCACACCCTTGGTAACAAGGGAAATAAACAAATTTAACAACACAATACAAGGATCAAACTGTCATCACTTAAGTAGTTAACTTAAGAAGCTTTTATATATGTTCTGAACAAGATTGTCTGATTTAGGAAATAAAGAATATGTGGCACTCAGTTAAAGTTGAATTTCGGATAACATAATTTTTAGTATCTTTATTTTCCATGCAATATTAGGGAGTCTTGTATTTTGTCTGGCAACTCTTCTTGTGACGTGATGCAATATGTGATATATAAATCACCTATAATGTATTCTAGTCAAATGTGGTCAACTTGAGCCTATGGAAGCTCTAGAGTTATCTTCCTGATTAAGTGATATTCAGGGAAGAGGATAAAATATTCAATGCTAACACAAGGGAGAAACCAGGCAAAAAAGCTGACAACTGCCCCATTCTCTTCAACAAGTCGGTGAAAGTTTAAAGGGAATGAGCAGGAATGAAAGACGGAAAGGAACGAAGAACAGATACAATAAGGTATGACTTACAGCCTGGTTCACAGGAAGGACATGTTTTTGATATGTGGGAACATGGAAAAATGATTGCACGTTAACTGAAAAGAAAATATATTGCCAGGCAAAACTGAATATTATTAATTCATAAAATCATGTTACTCCATAGCATGTATAGAATGATCTCATTTGTTTAAAAAGTTACATTACATTATAAAATTAAATTTGATTATATATTTACACAGTAAGATATAGGGAGGTAAGTTGTTAGTTGGAAACTCAGAATGATGAAAATATGCTATTTCTTTATAATAGCTTAAGTGTGTTTTCAAATTATATACAATGTTTATATTGCTTTTAAAGTCATAAATAGTTTTTATGAAATATTTGCTTAAAAATATAAGTATACCATCATCCACAGAATTCTCATAGTAGTTATGGTTTGGGATTAGTGTTTTGGAAAGGATTATGAATTTTACTTTGGCATTTTCTTCAGAAAGTTTCAAAATGACCTTTGGAATTATCTAGTCCTAATGGCTCTCAAACCTATTCCAAACAAGTCTCCATTTATTGGACTGATAGGAATCACACTGATATAATATCTTGTCCAACACAGTAACTGCCATAACAAGCAACAATGAAAATCATGTACTTTTAAAATTTATTTAGACTTAAAGCGATTCTAAAACAGGGTTTATAAGGTTTGCTTAGCTGATCAGCATGCTCAGAGTTTCAAGATTTTTACTGCAATGCTCAATGCAAATCTTCCTAGAAGAACCATTTTTATATATTGCTATATTTGGAAAAATTACATAAAACTCCTACTTCCATACTTTGTAGTAAAAACTAAATATTTATTAAGAATGAATAAAACCATACCACATTTTTAGCACATTTGACTCTTCTCAAAATTATATACTACAAAATGTAAGGAACATAAGTGAACCTCTGCTATGATCTTTGAGTTTCCTTCAGTCAGAATTGTTTACACTTTGTCCCATCGTGGTTAGAATTAATTCTGTTTTTTGTTCAGTTTCATATTCTTCTGCCTCTGTCATCACCCAGTGAACCATTATGATCTCCTATGATCTCCATGACTTTTATACCAGCCCATTGTTGGCAGTGGTGGTTGCTTACTTGTTCCAAGGCCTTACATTATGACTTAGAAAGAATGTTAGAAATTTACATCTCCATCTTTCAAATTTTGGGCTTTTCGATCAGAAATGTCAACTGGAATTGGAAGAGGTTATTTTCCTCCACTCTCTACAAGATGTGGGCCGCCATTTACTTATGACCTCAGAGAATCCTTACCTAATATTTTATGGCTCTATTGATAAACATGTCTCTCTATGCGGTGGGTGTGTCTTAGCCAGCTATCTCTTCCTTGTGAAATTTGATTCTGCATAAAAACAAAAGAAATACCATCATGCTCAAAACATCCATCATACTCACAAACACGTAATTTTACCACTTTCTGTGTAAAATAAGTAAATACATAAACTCATTTCTGAAGCTGCAACAGCTTACAGTTGTACTGCTTAATTGTTTCATGCTACAAATTTTGCAAGTTTCAAGAGCTGACAAAAGTAAAGTGGGAAAAATCAGCCTCAAGGAAAATAATCAGCAATATTGTTAAATCGAAGAAATAACCATTTAGATAAGTGCACTGTATCAATTAAGTTCTTTCAAATTCTGATAAGAGCACAAGAGGCCCTATTATTACCCTTATATAAAGTTAAGAATCTGGTATCTTATGTAGGAAAACACTAATCTAAAATAATCTAAACTAGCCCTCATTTGACAGGAGAAAATATGGGGCATCTGTAGGTTGTACACTGATTTGACACGTCAAGGGGAAAAAAGAAAACAAGGCAAAGAAGTCAAAAAGAGACAGCGCACTCATTGAGATTTTAGGTAATAAAGATTTAGAGCTGTTTCATTGATGATCTATATGTATATGAGTATTTTTTTTATAGAATACATTTTTCAAATGAGGACAAAACTGTTTCAGTAAACTTCTCGAAAGGCGTTGCAAAGTAAATTACCTCTCCTTGTGTCTGAGTGCAATCTCACATTCATCTCTAAATCAGGACAATAAAGAAAATTTTATCTGTCAAATGGCTTGAATCAGGATTTTAATATTAATTGAAAACACTTCAATAAAAATATCCACTTAAGGTTTATCCTTGAACAACCAAATGAGAGAAAACTTGCAAGAAAAAAAAAAAGATTTTAAATCTCTCTCCACTCTCACACTGTTCTAAACTCTCCACTCTGGCTCCAAAACATAATTCCATTAAAAAGTTATTATCAAACGATAAATATTGAGAATAAGAATCCATTAAGCACAGAGATTTGATTAACTCTATTGTTTTAATTTTAGAATAAAGCTTGGGAATAAATAAAATAATGACTGGTAGCATATACTATGGTTTCAATAGTTTTAGATCAGCTTAATATGTAATTCCTGTTCACAAATGGGTCAAACCATCAAACTGGCCAAAGGTGGGGAAAGGAAGGGAAGAAAGGAGGGAGTGGTGGGGGAGAAGGAAGGTAGGGTGGGAGGAAGTGAGAAAGGAAGGAAGGAAGGAAGGAAGGGAAAAGAAAGGAGAAAGGAAAGCTTACTGCTGAGAACAAAACAGGACCAGAGTGGGGCTTCCCTTCCCTGGTGGCGCAGTGGTTGAGAGTCTGCCTGCTGATGCAGGGGATACGGGTTCGTGCCTCCGTCCGGGAAGATCCCACATGCCGCGGAGCAGCTGGGCCCGTGAGCCAGG
>NC_041221.1:31323093-31343278 GCF_002837175.3 Physeter macrocephalus | reverse complement strand
GCTGATCCTGCGCGTCCGGAGCCTGTGCTCCGCAACGGGAGAGGCCACAACAGTGAGAGGCCCGCGTAAAAAAACAGGACCAGAGTAATATGTGTTATTTTGCACCCTGAAAGGGGGAGAGTGACTGTCTGTTACTCTTTCATTGAATCACCCAGTAGTCGAAGGATCAACTTTGTTTAGAGCCATAGTCTAGCAGCAACATTATTGATGTTGGATGGGCTTAAAGTCCTCATTTATCAGGATTCTTTACTAAACAGTTAGGTAAACAAATGTCTTCTTGATTTAAGAAAAAATACAAAATTTTTAAAAAATATCAGGGCCATATTTCTTATCCTATGCTACTCAGTGGAGAACATTTTTGACAACTGTCTATGCATTTCACCGTTCACTCTCCCATTTCTCTTCTTGTGCAATAAGAACACTCTATGAATCAGAGTACAATGATTACCAACAGGAAAGAAATTTATTTCAAGAATTTAACAATTTGAATACATTGTGTAAAGGACTTTTTTCAGATTAAGCTGTTCAGTTTAGCAGAGACAATTAGGGTGTAATTGTACGTGCTGAACCATTTGGTTCTCTCTTCCCTTTGATAATATCACTTCTTGGAAATAAATGATAGTACAGAAAAAAGAAATAAATGGGGACTATTTTGGTTCTTGGTTACCTTACATGATTATTAAAAAAAATAATAACTCACTGAGTAATTTCTGATTTCTCTGCCAGTATACATGACAGTAGTTTATCTTAATTACTATGTATGAAAAAGATTTGTTGAAATCAAAAGTTTATATGCAATACTAAACTTATTTAGTTATATATTATTATGAAAGGGTAATATGGATTATAACTAAACCACCAAGTTTTCAGAAAAATGCATTTTTTAAGAACCTAAGGAAATTTCATGATTTTATTTTCAGTTATACAGTATTTTAGATTAAGTTGACTCATCTAGGAACCATTTATTTTTTAATTATTTCTTCATGACAGCATGAGCTCTACTCATGTACATGTCAATTTAGGCAAATATAATTCTATTTAGGCTTTATACTATAAAACATCTTCAATAAGGTATGTGCCTGGCACAGTCCCATTAGGAAATTCTTCACTTACTAAAGGTGGAGATGCCAAGAATAGTGTTTCCTTCAAAATGTGCAGCACAACACCCAAAGACTCTGATACACCCCCATCCAACAACCTCACAAAAATTGTGCTTATAAAAGACACACTTATTCCACTGCTGGGAATAATTTAAAAGATATTCTCTAAAATAAGAATGCCAGGCATATAGGTATGAGGATATTCATTGCAACAACCTTCACATTTTAAAACAAATCCTGACAACAACCAGTTTGCCAAAAACAGGGGTCAGATAAATTGTCATCTGGGTCTATAATGAAACACTCGACTTTTAGAAGGAATGAAGTATATTCATACCACTGACGTAGAAAGCATCACAAAGTATATTAAGTGGAAAAGTACAGAGCCCTGTTATATTGCCATTTATTTGCATTAAAAAAAATACATCTATATCCTTGTTACTGCATGGGCCAAAGCCCAGTATACTGAAAGTTTACAAAAGAAAACACAAACTGTGAGTTACCTTTGGGGAGATGCACTGGGAGTCTAATGAAAGGGCCAAGAAATATTTACCTTGCCCATATATCTAGTACAGTATTGTTTTATTAAAAGATTATTAGTGTAATTATTATTACAAAAGTCAATAATTTCTGGAGTAGGAAAGAGTAAGAAGACGATGTGGATGGAAACATGTACATGAGCATAAGTAGTTTTAAAGATACTAAAAATCTTCTGTTGCTTAACCGGAATGGTAATTGTACAGTTATGCTTTTACAGTTATTCTTAAGAATATAAATATGTTTTTATATTGTCTTCTATGTTAGTATGACATATTTCACAAAATAAATTTTTACGGAATGCAAAATTTCATAAAGCAGTGTATTTCATCCATGTTTTAAAAACTGAGTCTGTCTTTGACTAAGTTTTCTGTTCTCAAAATATTAGTAAAGGCATTTCTCTGATCCTATTTTCTTAAGTTAATTCATTACAAATTCCACATTGTACTCCAAGAGATATAATTTCTGTCATTGAAATATCATTACTTTTTATCCTATAAAATATAGTTCAGTGTGAATATAACTTTTATAAGTTAACAAAGGTCCAAGATAAACTTAAAATCTGTACATATATATATTTTGCCTCTTATATGTCATTTTTCTGTGCTATGGCCCTATTTTTAAGAAAAAAATCTTATAGGTACATATTCATTAAAAGCTAAACATCATTACTGGTTTGATGCTAAGTTTTAAGTTTACTTATGGTTCCCACCACATTCAGAATTTTCAGATTTTATTCTGAGCATTAGTTACTGCCTTCTCCTGCAAGTTATCTGGAAACATCATTACATACTCCACGCTTCTAATTTCCTTCATCATCTTCTGTTCCTGTCCTCAAGTTTAGTTTTTCTGCATTTCCTGGATTCTATTATAACATCAATTTTTTAAAAAAAACTGGTAATTAAAGTAACTTTTGAGCTGACTTGAGGAAAATATTTCATTAAAGTACAAAGGAAGAGTGAGAGGAAATATTTCATGTGTTTGGAATGTCCTAAAAATATGGATTCACTACATTATGACAAAAAGAGGGACTTACTACCTTTATATAGATATCATAGGTGCCCCATGCTCTAGTACCGTCCTGATCAAAAAGGAAAACTACATTACCAAGCTTCTTTTATAGTTTGGTTTTGCCATGTAACTGAGTTATCGTCAGTGGACTGTGGTCCTAATAATAAGAAGATGCAGTTCTCTCTTTCCCTGCCATGTAACCACAGAAGCTACTTGTAATAGCAGGGATGGGTGCTTATACAATGCAAGAAACTCAGATTTTTAAAGCACCACCTGGAGGAAGATGTAGGCAAGAACTTGTTTTCATACATCACACAGTGAGGTGAGTAAAACATATATCTTCATAACATAAATAAAATCATTTATAAAATAATTAAGCCACTTGTATTCCAGGTGTGACTTGTTACTTCCATAAAACCTACTTTCTTCTGTCCTATAGAGAAATAGTATCTTGAAAGATGCTATTAGGAAAAAAACCTTATAATGTTAGGACCAGCAAGGGAACTAATTTCAAAGATTTAAAACTTGGGTAATTCTCAAGTATTTGGTAAATCTCTTACATGCAGTAGCCTACAAACATCACAAAAACAAATGAACCCATGAAATAATTGGCTAATTGGACAGTGTAAACAAAAGAAAATAAATTGTCCAGAAATTTGAGGATCTCCAAAATGGAAAAAACTGAATGCTTTTAGACCCCAAACAATGAGGGATTGGATTTCCAAAAACTTTGACAACAAAGGCCTAGTAAAACTTTTTAGGTAAATAACGTGACTTGAAGTAAAGATTAGATTTAGGGTGAAACTTCCTAATTAAGTGTTTTTTAACTGCTTCAAGGTGGCTTCCACTGAGGTAAAGAGACATGAAAGGGGGAAAAAAGTAGCTTTTAGAGTTATATCATGAAAAAAACTTTTGGACAGGACAATATTTGGAAGCACAGGACTAAGTCTTTGAGGGGACTGTATACACATATTCACATGTATACATATCTGTATCCATATATATATCCATATAAACCATGAAAACCTTCCTCCCTTTACAAAAGTCCTTACACTGCTTGATATTTACTGTGGAATGGGTGGATGGAAGAATGAGAACAAGATCACAATGGCAAGGTAGTTTTTCAATCTCAGAGAATCCCTCATAAAAGAACAAAGCAAATAAAAAACTATAATTACAAAGCTGAAACCCCCTAGATAATACCTTCCCAAAAAAAAAGTGAAAAGTATCCCATAAACGGCAAAATACAAGAAGCTGGGCCACTCTCAGCAACCAAGCTGACATGAAATGAGCAACTCTGTAGCATGAAACAGAAGACAGGGAAACCACAGATCCAAGAAACTTGAAATCCTTAACATAAAGAGAAGTCGTGATGCATAGTAAAAACTTCGTGGGATGACTTGAGGACAAGAGCTGACATTGGGAAGAGGTCAATAAAGGCCACAAGATTGAAGAAGGTCCAGTGGTGCTGATTTGGCCTAGGAGGAAATAACTCATCAAAATAAGCAGACCAGGCTCTTCTTGGGAGAAGAAACCATTGGGAGGAGAATCAAAAATGTGAAGGACAGAAAAACTAGGATAAAAAGTAAGAGAAGATTCAAATACATGACAGGAAAGGAATAGAAAAGAAGGTCTTAGAAAATAGAAGCACATTTTAAAAATATATTTTTATGATAACAAAAGAGAGAAACTTAGAATCATGAAGCTAGAAAATGTTTCCTGGTCCACACCCAACCACCTACACAGAAGCTTCCCTGTAAATGTGTAGAAAAACCATTGTGTTCAAACATGGGATATGAGTAACGAATGTCATTTGTAGCTCACTCAAAGATCAACGAGGAAAAAAGAGAATAATTGGTTGAATGAGATCCCAACAAACAGGAAGTCACTAGAAAGACATGGTCACAAAACGTGAAAAGCAAAAATATATTATTTCAAAATGAGCTAAAAAAATCAAGAATACAATCGAAGATGTGAAAGAAGAGTATAATCAGAACTAGAGAAACTCAGGTATGACTGATTAGAGAAAAATGAAAACACAAAAAGGAAACTGATGAAGGGAAATAATTAGAATTCGGTAGAAAAGATTTACAAAGAAAAGAAAAAAAAATGATTGTAGGAAAGGAAACTAAACTGAAAATATCACAAGTGAATAGAAATTAAACAGATTTGAGAGCAAAGATGTAGAAGATAGCCCCAGAAAACCCAACATGGGTTCAACACAAAGAAAACTGAAGCAATGGCAAACAACACATACTAACTTCTGTAATTAAAATCAACTTCCTTTATTAAAAAATGTATTTGAACTTACACATTTATAATGAATACCATGAATTTAGGAAAATCATGCCATCGTTATAAAAATGTAGAAATGTTTTTACAAAACTACTAAACTTAAAAAAAGAGGAAAATATCATTTGACATCCAGATAACAAAGCCAAAATTGTTTATGAGGGAAATAAAATCAGGTTGGTAATGAGTTGTTTCAAGCTGTCTATGAATACAGAAGGGGAAATGTGGAAGGCAGTTGTATAAACCATGAAACACATCCCACAGACATGTGCTTATAGAGAATACCCTTAGGAATTACACTTGATAGAGACATTCACATTCACAACTTTATAATACATTTTTCTGTAAGAGTAAGTGCTATAATGTTAACCTAGTTCCAAGTACATAATACTCTGATTATTTTATGGGTTAGGATTATTCTAATTTTATATCTGAATCATTCAATGTCTCTCCCAGCTATGAGATCTTGGCAAAGTGAAAACTTTCTTGTCCCGGGTTATCCATCTCTAAAATAATCATAACATGTCATCATACCTTTGAGAATCATAATTATTAGAACTCCAATGCTCTGAAAGTCACTCTAAATATAATAGTGCTTAATTATGAGGTCTTATGATATTAATTTATGTGTCATTGATATGAAACTATTTTCCCTCGAAAAGATCCTTAGTAGGCAAAAGAAGAATCTGGGCTAAATAACATTAACCCTGCTGGAAAAATGTTTCCAATCTGATTAATGTACTAAGGTTCTCAGCTCTGCATAAGGTAATTACAGTGGCTTAAGTCCCCACATGCATAGTGGCAACATCCTCCCCCGTTCACATCCCCATCAACTTTTAACAGTCACTATACCTGTATATTTCCTTTAAAAACAAAAGGTGAAAAACAGGAGGCTACATAATATTTTTTGAAAACATAAATAGCAAATCTACTAAGGAAATAGTTTTATCTGGGAAAATCTATAAACAAGATGTAATACTAAAGTTTTACTCTGAAAAAATGTCAGTTCTATGATGGTGGGTGGTCCATAAAGCAAAATATTTCAAAATGTAAATAGTCACTAAATGTTATTTTTAAAGGTCAGAGAGAAATTAGTCTTTATTAAATTTCTCTCAGTGAATACTGTTATAATGCAGATTATCATAAAAACAGTAAAGTGTGAGATAATTGAGATGGGGAAGTGGAATTTTCAATAGCAGTTAAAATAGCAGTAAAAAAAGAATATGCTTGTTTCCATTCGATAAGACAAAAATATAGAGAAAGCTTTTATGGATGTCCATAGGCAGAATGATACGAAAGAATTCAATTTAAGAAAATCCAACAGCAGATGAAATAATACGTGTGAAAATGATTTGTGATCTTAAGAAAATGCAATGTATACCCAAGATAGAGATTTGAAGTAACATATACATGCTGGTTCTTTTTGCAAATAACACTTGTACAGATATACCATAAATTTTACCAAAATTACCTAAAACTTCTTCAGCAAACCAAATATTTTAAAATGTTCTCCAACTTGATAGCAACATAAACTTTAAATTTCCTGGAAAGTAGAATTTAGGTATGTATATAAGAATATATGGATTTGTCAAAGTAGTGCAGGACCAGAATTTAAAATACCCTATAGTTCAAAAATACAAGTTTAGCTGCTTTTCTGTCCTTCTGAAAACAGCACAGAACAAAGCACAAGACTATTAAAATAATGTGAAAATAAAGCATGAAAGTATTTAGCAAACTCTGCTATTATCACTCTGACCAGATGAAATAAACATGGCATATTTTTACCTAAATCTGTATCTGTACCTATATCTATATATTATAACTATTATAACTCATGCCTCATGTCACACTTATATGTATTTTCACGTAGATAAAGAAGAAATCATTATAAGTACTTACTCCTTAACCACAAGGAGTAAAACACAATTTATCAGAAAGCATGAAGTTTTCAAAGTCATAAAAGATCAACTTAAAGCTGAATGAAGTAGAGAATTACAGAAATAATGTTTTAGGTGCAAACAGAGACATTTACTACAGTACATTTTATGCAGAAAAAGGTTGAATATTTGAATCAAGAAAAACTAAAGAATGAAAACTTGCCAGATGGTTTTAGAAATTTATCATGGACTTGCCCAAGAAATAAATACATTTAGAGTTCTGTCCAAATACCTCTGATAAATTGCCCTTTCAAAGCTTGCTTTCAACTGCTTACACCAGTTTTATTCTATGATTTCCTTGGTGATTAAATTTATCAATCGACGCTTACAAATTTCCTTGAAAATTAACACGTCTGATTTCCAAGGAAATCAGATAGGAGGAAAAAATTAACATGATTATTTTTACTAACAAATGTGTAGCTCTTAGCCACATTTTACCACTTGTTAAATATTGAATATTTAAAGGGAAAAAAAAAACAAACACATGAATGGGAGCTTTATTTCCAGAGAATCTACATATAAGAGATAGGAAAGCAAAAGATGATGAGCTAGGAAGTTACTTATTTTGTAGAATTTGAGAAAAAAATCAAAATAGAAGATAAAAATACATAATAGACTTATTATATTGACATTGATAAAGGTGAAATTGTTCAATGGCTCCATACTAAAACCAAAAAACAAAGAAAAAAAATATACTCTTGGTTACACCTTCATTTAGAGACTGTCATACAGAGAAGTTCATAGACTTTCAATTGTACTGTGATGTATCAACTCAGCTTAAAGACCAGAAATTATTATGAAAAATATACAACTTGTATGCATGCAAATATCTCTACCATTCTGTCTCATAAAGCACTGTATCTTTTCTTAAGTAATATAAGAACATTATTTTAATTCACATGGCATTACTGTTTAATTATAAAACTTTTGGTAGAAAATAACATGAAATAACTTGTTTCAAACAGTGAATATGTAGTAAAGCAGGTTGAGAGACACCACATGCCACAGTCCTTAGTCATACTGCATATTTTACCTGCCTTCGGTAACCTTTGTTTTCATGACATTAGATTGATAGCTGCAGGTGACCAAAATCCATAGCACATAATTTCATTTTCTTGTGTTTTAGTTAGAAACTGCTCTCACATTTAACAGCATTAACAGAGCCACTGCTCTGAAAGCTTGAAGTTCAGGGACAGAACCAGGAAAGTGTGACTGGATGTGGAAGACCACTGCACTCAAAGCCAGAGTCATGACAGCCCGTTTGAAGATATTTGGAATTTGAAAACTTTGATCGTTTAGGAGCATCAAAGTCCTACAATCCAGGAAGAGTGACTGCAGAGCATGTGATACTAAAACTGTGGCCCTTACATATATGGCAATTTTATTGACGCTTTAACGGAATTTCTGGCTTGAGAATATGTCATGTCAGAGGCGTTATTTTTGTATGTTATTCAAAATTTTAGAGATGCAAATGTGAAGTCAAATCGTTAATTCATTCATAATTTACTGCCATTTTAAAAAAATCAAGCAACTTCCTAAGCAAAAGGGATACCAATAACGAATGCTATAGACCCTTTCTCATCGTTGATTATATTCTCCGAAATTTCACTTGTTCTAATCTCTATAGCAAGTGTTGATTCTCTTTACAGCAGTAAAGATTCTATGATGTGCTGCCCAGATAGCCCTTCAGATATGTGGTCTTATTCCCCAAGCTGTTGGGGGCTCTTTCAGCAGGCAATCCTGATTTATTTCCTCTTCTGTCACTGTCTCGCTCATAGTCTGTGTCTAGTGACTAATCTGTCATATGCTATGTATATTGGTCTCATGAAAATTATCAGTCTAATTTCACAGGTGACTCATTTCTGGACCCCCTTTTCCATCATAGGCCATTACTGGTGATCATTTCAGCTTCACAGTGTCTGTGAAATCAGCTGGGGATTGGCTACGCTACATGGCAGCCCCACCTCTCCCAGGGCCTTCTGTTTCCGTACTTTTCTGTCCACCGGTGTTCATTCCCAGACCATTCTCTGCCTACTAATATCTGTCTCAGACAGCTGCTTCTCAGAGAGCCCTGCTTGTGATAAACCCAGTTCATCTATATCCATAGATGCTCTCCTAGACTAGCACCCCTGTGTATTTCACCCTCACCACCTATTTTGCTTCCTTTGATTCACCTTTGGAGGAAAAGTAGAACAGCAGTAGTCCTGGTAGCTCACACAAATGAGTGTTATGTTCTTCCCATTGATTATTTATACCTAAGCTCCAAAGCGGCAGTTATGTGCCCCCATGAGAAAGAATGTAGGCCCTGAATTCAAACTCCATGGTTACAGACCTCATGGAATCTGTACATGGGCTTATGGGTGTATTCAATGTGGAGAGATGAAGTAAATACCTAGGACATGGTAAGTGCTCATTGGAGTGACCAGTTGTCCTAGTTTGCTTGTGACTTTCCCATTTTTAGCATTGAAAGACCCATGACTAGGAACCTTCTGAGTCACGGGCAACTGAGGCAGTTGATGATCCTATTGCCAGTAAACATTAGCCATGACGATCAAGGGTATAAAATCCAAAGCAGTGACTGAAAATTGCGTTGCCTATAGCAACTTCCACTCAAGGTTGTTTAAAACATATTTTAAAAGCTCATGTGATGTTTCATACAATGATGTTATCAAACAATATATCCTCTCACAACCTTCTGTTTTCACTTATTATTCTTGAACTGGAAGCATAACTAAAAAGTCCAGTTTTCACGTTGTGAAAAGTTTAAATGTGAATGACTTGGGACAATACACTAGGCTCCCTGAGTTTGAGGCTCATCTCCACTACAGTCATCAGCCCTCGAGCACATTTTGCCATGACAGCTTTCTGCCCAAGGAGGGTGTATTTCTCCTTCTCAGAAAGGCAATGGGGAAATGTGAAAACCCTCATCCAGGGAGCAATTCATCTGTGCATGAAGTTTTTTGTTTTTTTGTTTTTTTTTTTTTTTGTGGTACGCGGGCCTCTCACTGCTGTGGCCTCTCCCGTTGCGGAGCACAGGCTCCGGACGCACAGGCTCAGCGGCCATGGCTCACGGGCCCAGCCGCTCCGCGGCACGTGGGATCCTCCCGGACCGGGGCACGAACCCGTGTCCCCTGCATCGGCAGGCGGACTCCCAACCACTGCGCCACCAGGGAAGCCCCTGTGCATGAAGTTTTATACATTTATAATATTGAATGCAAATGAAAAGCCATTTCCCTCAGAGAAGGTAAATCATACTCTTCTTCCTAATATTTGAGTATGTGAAATGGTTTTATTTTACATAAAAATTTATTTTATAATGACTCTTAGGAATTTTTCTCACTTTGTAGATTTATGCTTTTGGCAACATGCCACCTATATTTCTCTCCCCACTAATTTACTTTGGCTTATCAGCAATATTTACAACCATTGTTTCTCTCTCTCTCGAAATTTTAAAGTAATTCTAAAGTATTTGAATTATTGCATTAATTTGAATTAATTAATTGTTGCATTATTGCTGTTGTTGTTGTTATAAGCTATAATATAACCTTGTCTTTGTGTGGATAAGGTAAAATTAAGTGCTAGATGGCTGACAAGACCACCATTCATTATGAGATTTTCAATTTTCTAAATAATAACAGGAGATAGCAAGAGGCAGATATTCCCAGGGCAGACCCCCAAAGTGTTACTGACTGACTTCTCTATTTTCTATTTTACCAGTTGTACAGAGTTTGATAATCATACTCATATGCCATAATATGTAATAAAATCTATGTTAACTAAGAATTGTAGTAATGAAGTAAGCTATCTAGAATGTAAGTTGTAAATAACAAATAGTCAACATTTTGCAAAGTGGCTTTAAATACTTTGTCATCATGAATAAATGAGGTTCACAGAAGAAGATGTAAGAATAGTTAGAAGAGTTGATACAAGATTTCCTGTTTTAGCTCCAAACCATAGAACTTGGAATTTAACATTCCTGTTTTACAACAGCAAAAAAGCCGAACAAACAGAAAGCAGTGATTTTCTTAGACCCATCAGAGAACAGAAGTTTCAGAGCAAGCAGCCACCATGAAATCTCGAGCGAAGTTACTTCCAGGGTAAACACAGGACCTAACATTTGCTTACCTAGAGCAGAAAAGCAGCAGGATGCCCTAAATCAGTAGGAAGATTAAAGCAGAAATGTTCACAGAGTGTAGAGGCCAAGGGTTGGCTAACAAGAGAATAAGAACCTCCTGGGGCTCCTGTCATAGTTCTCTTTTCCCAGAAGCTTTTACTCCACTTTCTCTCTCAGGTCCTTATGGTGAAGATCAAGTTTAACCCCTATGACTCCAGCAGAGGGACAGAAGCAGCAGCCATTGTGAAGTTCACCCAGACCTCTCTTCCCTATGGAACAAAGATTTAGCTTAACCCCAGGAATGTCATCATTAGAGGCCAACAGGAAAACCCATTCTAGCTGGTACATGGGAGCACTGCCTCACCAGCCCCACTCCAGCTCTGTTTCCGCCTTCCTGTCTCAATTAAAAGGAAAAGAAAGAACATAGTTACAGAGGAGAAAGCTTCAAGAACATAGATGGAGAAAACTGAAATATACCTGCTGCAGCTGGGGAAGGGATTAAGTGAAATGAGTAAAAAGCTCTACTACTCGAAAAGGGACGGAAACACTTCTGCAAGCCACAGCTCCAAGATACAGGCCCACGGTGCACTCCACAAATTGAGTATCAATCAAAAGATAGACAATGCTTTCCCTTGCCTACCTGCTATGGCCTTGCTAATAAGGCTGCACAGCAACAGGAAATCCCAGCCAAAAGAGAAGTACAGAGAAGCCCTAAAGTAAAGAGGAGAGACACAAAATCAGTACAGAGATTTGATGCCACTGGAGCCCACAGGTACACCAAATATCCAAAACAGAGCAACCCATGGAAAGACTAACATAAATTCTCACACTAAAAGCCTACCACCATAGAACATGTCAGGCTCTCAACAAAAAGAAATTACAAGGCATATCAGAAAAACATTTGATAAAATTCAACTTTCATTCATGATAAAAACAGTAAAAATCCATAAATAGAAGGTAACTTTCTTAATCTAAGAAAGGATATGTATTAAAAACCTGCCCCTTACATTATATTTAATAGTAAGTATTTGAACACTTTACCTCCTAGCATAAGAAACAAGACAAGTATCGCCTTTTTCCCCAATCCTATTAACAGAATACTGCAAGTCCTAGTTAATATAATAAGGCAAGGAAAACAAATAAAAGGCATGAAGAATCAAACAGGGTGCAATAAAACTGTTTTTATTTGCAGATGACATGATTGTTCTTATAGGAAAAAAAGTCTGCTAGAATTAAAATCCAAGTTTAGTACAGTCAGATACAAAAACCAATATAGAAACTTTATTTCTTTTTCTACATACTAGCAATAAATAACAGAAATTCAAAGTCATTAAAATATCATTTATAATAGCACCAAAAAGGAGAACTTAGATATAAGCCTAACAAAATATGAGCATGCCCTGTATGCAGAAGATTACCAAAGACTGATAAACAAAACAAATGAAATTTCAATAAATAGAGAGATAATCCAAGTTCATGGAAAAGACTCAATATTTTTTAAATCTTGATAAGCCTCTGTCCAAGCTAACAAAGAAAATATTGTATCTGTATATTCAACATAAAAGCAGTAAATTTGCAGCAATCTTTTTGTAGATATCAATAAACGTGTTCTTAAAATTATATGGAAAGTCAAAGGAAGTATAATCCTAAGAACAATTTTTTTAAAAAAGGTGGAGGACTCACATTACCTGATTCCAAGACTTTCTAGAAAATAATAGTAATCTATTGTAGAATACCAGTAAAAGGATAAACACGAAGACAAATGGAACGGGATTGGGAACATAGACATACACTGACACAAATATAGTCAACTTATTTTTGTCAGTCTTGATGGAAATTCAGTGGAGAAAGGATAATGTTCTTCACAAATGGTACTTAAATGATTGGACATTATATATTTTTAAAAAAGAATTTCAACACATACCTCTCACATTATACAAAATTAACTCAAGATGGATAATAGAAATAAATTAAAATGCAAGACTATAAACCTTCTAGAAGAAAACATATGAAAAGGTCTGTGTAATTTTGAGTTTCATGATGAGTTTTTAGATACAACACCAGAAGCATTCTCCATTGATTAGAATTCATTATATATAAAACTTTTGCTCTGTGAAAGATACTATTAAGAGAATGAAAAGACAAGTGACAGATTGGAACTAAATATTTGCAATTATACATCTGGCAAAGGAGTTGTATCCAGAATATATAAAGATGTCTTAAAATTAAATAAGGTAACAAAAACACAAATATTAAATAGGCAAAAAAACTTCACAGAGACTTTTTTTTTTTTTTTTTTTTTTTTTTTGAGACAGGCAGACGCGCAACCGCTGCGCCACCAGGAAAGCCCTTCACAGAGACTTTAACAAAGAAAATATACAGATGTGAAATAAGCATATGAAAAAATGCTCACCATAATTTATCACTAGGAAAATGCAAATTAAAACCAGAAATAGACATTTGCATAGCTATTAGAATGGATGAAACTAAGGAACACAAATCTGAAAATACCAAATGCTGGTGAGAATGTGGAGCAATGACACCTCTCATGTACCTCTGGTGGCAGTGCGATGTGGCAGTCATTTTAGCCCCAGGTTTCTTAGAAAGTCAAACAGAGACTTAACACATGACCCAGCAATCCTGCTCTTAGGTAATTATTCAACTGTTTTTAAAACTTGTATCCACACAAAAACTTGCACACAAAGCAACTTTATGCATAATCACCAAAACCTAAAAACAACCAAGGTGGCCTCCAATAGGTGAATGGATAAACAAATTGGAGTATACACATTAAATGGAATACTGGTCAGCAATGAAAAAGAACAAGCATTAATCCACAGAACAACTTGGATGAACCCTAAATGCATTTTTCAAAGTGAAAGAAGACAGACCAAAAAAGTTACATGCTTTGTGATTTCATCAGTGAGACTTTCTAGAAAAGGCAAAACTACAGGAACAGGAAAGAGATCAGTGGTCACCAGAGGTTTGGAGGAAGGGGCTGTATGACCAGGAGAGGCACAGGAGATATTTTAAATTGGTGGGACTATTCAGTATAATGGTGAATGGTGGTGGTGGTGGTAATGTCTTTGTTGAAACCCACAGAACTCCACAACACAAAAGGTGAAACAATCTATGAAAATTAAAAAAAAAAAAAAAAAAAACAACTAGGAAGTCTGGGAAATCCCAGGATGGAATGCAAACTGCAAAACGAATATTCAACTGTAATACAAATGTATGATATAATCTTAAGTGGTCAGGGGGTGGGGAGAGTGCTACCTGAAGTAACTTTGGAGAATGATCTTCTGGCTGAAAATTCGAGGCCAAAAGAAAACAGTTACTCTAGATATACACTGTTCTTTAGGTGGTAAAGTCATTTCTCATAGGTATATGCATTAACAATTCTAAAACTGCTGTATATGTATACTGAGATTAAACCAACAAGTAAATGTAGGGCAGACGGTAAGAACCAGTTTTCTTACTGTTGGACTGGGAGGTTAGAAATCAGCAAAAGAGGAAGGCCAGTAAAAACCATGTGGGAATTTATTAGAGTTGAAGACATCAATATAAATTCATGTTCACCTTAATATACATACAGAGGGAGAGTTTACAGAAATAAAGAAATGTGTATATACATATGTTAATATAAACACATATATTTCTTAACTTTGCTTGCTGAAGGGATCTAGAAATAATGACATCCCAGTAGCAAAGAGCAAACTCAGCCAGGATCTTGGATTCTAACACTATTCTCCAATGAAAGAAATCAGGGATCCTTAGAAAAGTGGCTGATTCTAGGTCTCAGGGAGGGAATATACCAGCTGAGCATGGAGCATCTTGTCATGACAGAAAGCAAGAAAGTAGTTAAAAAGCAAAATGCTGTGGACATGTCAAAGGGACACAGGAGCCAACTTGAAAGAGTTCCCAATGGCCGAAGCTAAAAATTGTGGGCAAGAGTCAATAGTGCAATATTAAATGAAATTCATGAATATCTACTGAGATCAATAGATGATTGAATAAATGTAGAAGAGAGAAATCTCCTGAAGAATTGCAAATTAATTGTGTAAACACTCCCTCCTCAAAGATGGAGCTTAATTCCCACCTCTGGAGTGTGGGATGAGCTTAGTGACTTGCTTCAGAAAGTAGAATATGGAAAGGGGTGAACAGAAACTTTACAATGGAGAAATCTAGCAGACACTACTTCAGCCAGCTGGTCAAGACTAACATCATCAGTGATAAGTCATGCTGAGAACATGTACCATTGATATAATGTGATAAGAATGGCACTTCACCTCTGTGGTTTTCTTCCCAAGAACCCATAACCCCAACCTATGCATGAGAAAAACACCCTTGGAACTCAGGTGATGTGAGAAAGTCCAAACCAGTCCAATAAAGAGAAAGCACAGAGAAAACCACATGGAGAGGAAATGAGGTCCCCAGTTTACAGGCAATCTCAACCGCAAGACCTGTGAGTAATTTCAAATGATTTGAGATCCCTGCCTTTGTATCTTCCAACTGAGGCTACAGAAATCACAGAGTTAAGACATCCCCATTGGCCCTTTTGATACACATACAGAATTCTTGAGTACAATAAGCATTAAATGCCATTTAGTTTGGAGTAACTTATTATGCACCTATAGTATCAAGGAAAAAAATCTCAAAAATACGTTGAATGAAAGAAGCAAGACACAAAGCTGTAGATATGAATAGCACAATTAATCTATGGTGAACAAAATCAGAGCAATGTTTGCTTAGATGGAGGGGTTTCTAGAGAGCTGCATGAGGGAACTTTCTTGGGTAATGGAAATAGTCTATGTTTTGTTTGTGGTGGTAGTTAAACGAGTATTCATTTTTCAGTATACTTATTCAAACAGTACACTTAATCTCAGATTTTTCACCTCAAATCCTTTCTGGAATGAGATTCTTTAAAACGCTGTAAAAATTAATAATATGTGGCATTTTTCTTATTCTCTTTGATTTCCCTGTGGCATAATAGACAATAAAATTTAATATCTAAGTATGATTTTATCAGCTGAACTGTGATTTTTCACAACTAGTCCCTGATTAAAATTTTGTTATAGATGTTTCCTATAAAATGATACCAATGGCTTTGCCTCCTATCACACTGAGAATGTCATGCTGTTTGGGGGCAAATTGGCCTAATTCTGTATGCCATGCCAGTAGTGTACCATGTAAAGTTTCACTTGATGGCTTTTTAATGAATACCTGATCTGTTGTGTTCAACATTCATTCAACAAACACTTGATCACATGTCTGCTAAACAGTGGAGATTAAGATAAGCATAGCTGAAACAAGAATGAGAAGGACAGTAACAGTCTCTCACTGGCCTATAGTCAGTAGTTAAAACTATAAGTTAATAGCTTTATTTTAGGCTACTAAGTATTTTCATTCTAACTTCTGACCTTTCAAGTTTCACTGTTGATACTGAGGGAGTGTTTTTATAGTGTACTTCACTACAGTTTCTTCAAAGACAAGTCAAAGGCTACACTTCTTTGATAAACCTCAAAGCTGATGCTTTGAACTGAAGAGTCAGTGACTTGGAAATGAAGTTATATATATATATATTTTTTTTTTTTAAATCTTGTAACATCTTTTTATATAGATTATTTCTGAAATTTTATGTAACAAGATTCCAGGGAGTAAAATAAATGAACAAAATATTTTTCTTCACCCCAGCCCCAAACCAAAATGTTGATGTTTGTTTCTAGTATTACTATTCTAATTTTAAAATTCCAACCAAAATAATGACATAAAAACAAATAAATAAAATGAGTGATAGGCTAGAGGAAAGCAGAATTTATGAAATTATAATAAGAAGAGTAAGTTAAAGTTTAAAACGCAAAACTTGCATTCAACAACAATGGCTCTACACAGACTATAAAATATGGGTATGTATATTTGGTGAGGAAGTTTCTGTCATATAAATCTTGAATTTCAGTCTATAAAAAAATTCGGTCCTCATCAAGATAATTTTTTAATCAGTTACATAGAATATGTTATATCTGTAATCTTAAATCTTATATGACTATTTAGAGGGAGAAATGATTTTTCTCTTGAATGTAATATTATAATAATGGGTCAAGAATAGTTGGTGAAATTTAACTGCTACTGCCAAGGAAGAATTATCACTACCAAATGCAAATTAACTATCCACTCCCTGGAGTCCAGAAGTTTATGTCTGTCTTGTTGTGTAAGGACAAAGCTAAGAAGTATCATGACCATCACCCTATATCCTCTTGTGGTTCTTTAACATAAATCAAACACCTGGATTTTTTTTCAATAATTCTATGAACACTGTTTCCCACAGGTTAAGATTTAAAATCTTCTGATTCAGTTATTCATTCATTCAGATACCAAAATTAATTTCAGAATTAACTATTTTTAGAGAAATCACATTTGTAGAAGAGTAGCATTTTTACTCCTCAGAAAGTTCATGAAAAGCAGGAAGAGCTTGATTATTCAGCTGTGCCATGGGCTTCTCCTGGAAAAAAAAAAGAAAAAAAAAGAGGAGCTAAAGAAGCATATATCCAGGTAATAATTCTCTAAACTTTCATTTTTTTATGATTTCACATTTATGGAATAAAAGCAAAGAGAAAAATCATTTTTACTCTATTCCCATTTTAATTGGGACCTTTAGAGATTCAACTTTATGGTTTTTTTTTAATTTCCAGCAAAACTGTGGAATGTGTGGATTTTGGCTGCATTGTTTTTTTCTTTAAAGTTATAATTCATTGCAAACTGAACTTCATGGGTTCCTCAAATGCCGGGAAACTCATTTAAATATGTTGTATGTGAACCTGTCGACAGATTTGAGAAAAGCAATTTTAGATGTCAGAATGAGAAAGTACTAGGGGGAAAAAAACAATCTTTTAAATGCAATCTCTATGTGAAGATGCATTTTTATTCGCTGAAATGTTACCCTTTGATGTATGTACAATTCCTAGAGTAGTCAATTAAAAGATTAACAGACCCTGTGGCCACATTATGAATGATAATTATTTGAGCAATCTGCTGCTCAGGTTGATAAATGGCTGTGTCTGAGAAGTACTTTGAAAATAATGATGGCAAGTACAGAGGGAAGTCAAAATATGTTTTTCTTGTTGAACTCAACAGTGTGACGTAATTTCTTAAGCACTTTGTCTTTCGAAGTCAGCTCTTTGAGCCACAGGTTACTGACTGAAATTTTTTCAGAGGAACCGTGCAGGTAAGGATGCCCATTCTTATTTAAAGAGCACCACAGATAAGAATCCTAGTCAATGAAAACAATTGCCCTTAAGGGCTGCGCACAGGCCTTTAGGAAAGCTTCCAAGAGTTTGTTCCTGCTGCCAAAATCAACTACAACCTTTCCAATCTGGCCCTTTTCCAACCTGATTGCATTTCTGTATTTTCCTCTGTTAGCAGAGACACATGGATCCCACTGACAGTCAGTGGACACTTGGTTTTGAGGTTTGCAAGCATCCCTTTAGTCATAAAAACTTTACCAGCAATCATGAATCTCTCATCCTTTTGGCACATCCCCTATCCTTTTTTGGAAGCTATCCAAGTTAAAGCAGTTACAGAAAGTATCTTTTGTTCAACATCAGCAATATGACGTACACTTAAAAGCTAGACAGAGCAAACACTTCGTTTCATTTCTCTACATAGAGATAATAGTTTATGAATTGTTTTATGTTTTTGAACTAGGGGGAAAAGAGGAGCTTTCTGCCAATTTCTCTTATGGTACATAAAATGCATTCGGCAGTATCCGCCATAAGTGCTGACTTTCTCTGACACAAGGGCAGAGAAGGTAAAGCAATAATAATGGACCTCGTTGCTTTGTTATCTGGAAATATATATATACACATGCACACACACTCACATATACATATGTATATATAGTCAAACTCATTTCAAAAAATTCATAGAACTGCAATTTTTAAAATATATTTCAAGTAAAACAATTTCTATGAAGTTACATATAATTCCCAGCATTTTTATCTCTATCAAGATAACATATAGCATTTCAAAAGTACATTTATTGACATGACTTTCAAATTAATAATTTACTTTAAATGATACCAAGCATCACTTCACATATTTTGTGTTCTATTATGCAGAATGTTAGCAATTTAACCTATTTTACAATGAAGTATAATAGTACAGCCGATTTCTGGTACATATAAATGACCTAATAAAAAGACAAAGGTATATAAAATTCTAGGGGAGGTAAACTGAAGTCAAATGGGCCTCAGTGTGATCAAGGGGAAGCTGAATGACTTAAGAAAGTATTATATAAGGAGTAATTGCTGACAAAACTGTGCCCCTGGGAAGATCGGCCTGATTGTCATAATTGACTGCATAATTGTCACCATATTATCCCATTTCTAACCAAAAACTACTACTCAGTCCACTAAAGGAATTTGCTCAATTATAGATTCAGTATATATTTTATAGAAAATATTAATAGATAAGGAATCATTTACAGTAATGCATTTTAACACTAAATTTTCTAGAACATATTTTGATAATTTCCATTATTGTTTAGCATTCTTGAGCTATTATGCTATTGTTTATATCTTAAAATCTTATAAGTGGCAGTATAAAACCTATGATTTTGTACAAAATTTTGGTAGGGCAATGGATAGTTTTAAAAGTGTCATGAGGAAAGCTGACTCTTGCTTTTTCATTGTATGTTTTATAACGCAAAAGTCTATAAATCATGAAAAGGAAAATCGTAATTTGCATTGCATTACTCAGCCCTCTTGCCTCACTTGGAGATATTTGATATTTTTCTGGCCAGTGAAAGGTGAGGGGATGTGGTGAGTGACATGGTCAAGATCTTGATCCATTCCTGGCCCACCTTTCCTTCGTTCCTTCTTCCTTTTCACTGGAGAATTTGGGGGGCAGATGTTGAGAGTAATTATATCAGGATTCAAGTGCCCTTGAATCTTGGGTGGAGCTGCCCAGAAGAGAAGCCAGACAAGGAGTTTTTGCCCTGGACTTGGTCTGAGTGGATTTGTAAGTATGTATGTAGTGCTGTGCTACTGATATATTAGCACAGTGAGCCAACCCAGGCTAATAAGACATTTAAAACAGTGTGAAGGCTACCTGTGCTACGGATGAGGCTAGAACACAGCCAACATTCAGTTAACATAAGCTACCTTTATTATTCTTATGATTATTATTATTAATGTATT
>NC_041221.1:31291923-31322946 GCF_002837175.3 Physeter macrocephalus | reverse complement strand
TATTTATTTTTGGCTGCGTTGGGTCTTTGTTGCTGTGCGTGGGCTTTCTCTAGTTTCGGCGGGGGGCGGGCCACCCCTCGTTGTGATGCTCAGGCCTCTCATTGCAGTGGCCTCTCATGTTGCCGAGCACGGGCCCTAGGCGGGCGGGCTTCAGCAGCCGTGGCACGCAGGCTCAGCAGTTGTGGCTCACGGGCCCAGCCGCTCCGCGGCATGTGGGATCCTCCCCGGCCAGGGATCGAACCCGTATCCCCTGCACTGGCAGGCGGACTCTCAACCATTGAGCCACCAGGAAAGCCCTACCTTTATTATTACTAATGGACAAAGTAAATCACTTCAATCTGAACTCACATTGAAGGAACTAGATGGAAGAGAGACATTACAAATTAAGAATAAGAATAAGAATAATGAAAGAACTCAAGAACTGAGAATGCCTTATCTGGAAGAGCAGCCCAAGGAGAGTTTAAGGGACATTCCAAAAAGTGAACGTGTGCTTCATATTACTAAAAATGAGAAGATTGGGACCACACAAGAGACCTTGTTGACTGAGAGCTTTATGAAAACCTAAGGTGCTGATGATTAAAAAAATTTAAAAGGAATCCTTAAGTGGAGGTAGCAATATAAAAATTAAAGTCTAAGGAGAACTGTCTGAAGATAAAGAACCATAGGGTCAACTTGCTATTTCTACGAACTTCCTGTTCTTAAACAACAATCACAACAGACAAGGCATGCCTTCTTTCTCATGACAGAGTTCGGAAAGAGCAAATACATCAACAGAGTTTTCTTTAGCAAACCTTTACATAGATAATGACAGAGAACAAGATGCGAAATCTTTTTCACCATTTATTAAGCTCTGTTGTTCAGCTTGAGTTTCTAGGATCATTTAATTGGGACTTGCATTACGTTAATACACGTTTAATGCCATCTAAAAATATACCGCAATGAAAGTATATGAATTGTTTCTTTATCTTAAATAATTATTTTTATTTGAAGGATATGTATTTTTCTTTTCTATGTTCACCTAAAATTGAGACATTAAAACATCTCTAACATTAAGCAATTGAAAATATCTGTATTTCGGCTTTGCTAGTATGACTGTAAGAACATAAAATAACAGTACAACAGCCTTCTAGTGACATCTGCTGAACAACCAGACTATTCCTTAAGCAATAAATAGAAAAGGAGAAGGTATCTTTGTTTGTAAAACAGAAAGTAAATGAATTTTCCTGAGTTTCCATACAAAATTAAAACATAAGATTTAAAATCAAACAATTGGGTATTTCTTAGTTAAATGTAACTGTATGACTAGTTGAACAAGAACCTTGACTGTGTCGACACATCGCAAAATATAAATTATGGCCAAAACATAGTGCCAACTTTTCTTCCTCATGATCTCCTCCAGTTCTACAAAAGTTTAATTTAAAGGAACATAGTTTTAAGAATAAAAAAAAAAAATTCTTATGGCAGGAGGTGCTGAAAATTAGCAATGCATATATAACAGGCTCAAGAAAGATGGAGAAAAGAATGAGACATAGAAGTCATATTTATGAGAGCAAGCAAGGTTAGATGACTTCTGATACAAAAAAAAAAATGAACTGTAGAAATTTTTTAAAGTTTATAAATAAATTAAAATAAAACAAATTATTTGAAAAAATTCTAAAATAACTGGAAAATTATTTATTAAAATACATAGTAGCTAAATTAATCAAGTTAATAGCAGATAAATATATGGCATGGATCAATGATTAGTAGAAATACATTAAATATTTTAATGCTAGCAAAATATATAGATTAATAAAAACTTATAAATAATATTGTATTGAATAATTGTCCTAATATATAGTCTCATTTAATCAACCAAGCAACCCCAAGAGGTGGGTATATTTTAGTTTAGCTGAGAAGGGAACCAAGGTGACATGAGTTTAAGTGGCCAGCCTCATGACAAGGTCATGAGACTTGGACTTCAAAGATCAACTCCATAGTCCTTTATACTGCACAGCTCCCATTTAGAGGAAATACTGCTCTCATTAAAGGCTGAAGACACTTATTATAACATATAGCATGTGTTAAAAATAGAACTGTTAGAAGTCATCACCTTAAATAGTATGTCATGACCCTTGGGCAAACATCTACATTTTTTAATTGGAAAATAAAATTGTCAAGTATTTTTTTTTAATTTCTTTATGTTTAATTGATTTTTTCTTTCTGCAGCATTATATTAAAAGCTATTTTAAAACATTCTGTTGGGACATATTAGTTTGGGGCATGTTTTCATGATTTTAAATTATGGGAGCAATTATGTAAGGAATCAGCCAAATTCTGTTTCTGATACTTTTATAGCTCTTGTCAATAAAGAACAGATGGTTTTAAAAAGAAAAAAGAACTTTGTATTGATAATATCAGTCTTAATGTTACAGAATAATTTTTTTTAAACTTGTTTGAAGGTAAATAGAGAATTGATCTTCACATATGTTTCTTGACCATCATAAAAACATCTAATGTTCAGGGATGCTACTAGAGTTGCATGTGTGTTGATAAAATTTGAACAAGCTTTTAAAATTCCTGGCACCATTTACTATTAATTTTGAGTTTTGTCACTGCTTAGAAGATCAAATATTCTACCAATTATAATTAAATTTGTCTTCTTTTTTCATCAGTAAGCTAGTTTCCAAGCAAGGTTTCTGAGTCAAATTTATTTGTGAAAATTACTCTTCCTCTTGGCCTAGATTCTCTTCTCCAGTACCCTTGCATGTTTCCAGGAACAAATTAGATGCAAAATAAATGTTTATGATGACGTTGATGGTGACGATGATGACAATATATGAAAACTAATGACTGCTGTAAGGAATCATTGCACATACACTATAATCAAAAAAGAAAAGTAGGTGTGAAAGAAAGAGAGATTACAGAAAATCTTTTTCAAGTTGCCAAAAAGTAAATCACATTCTTCCAAGATAAATCACTGTATGCTACTTTTATAAAAAATTTTTATTGTTCAAACTTAGTTAAAAAAATAAACAGTCTTGTGATTTTTAACCACATTTAAAACTTTTAATTTAAATAGTATGAATGATATGGAGGTATCTGATTACACCACTTGTAAATGAAATATCTTAATTCAGTGATCCTAGCTATGTTTTTTGAGAATCTTGTCTGTCTCCATTTACCCTAAGGAGACAAAAATGTTCCTTCTCAAATAATTTTAACTTGTAAAGTGCATGAATGAGTGAGGGAAATACTGAATAAGTGAATAAATAGATAAATTAATAATATATTTATCAACACATTTTAAAATCTAGAGAAATAGATTGTTATATTATCAAAAAAAAAGAAATAAAGAAATGATATAGTATTGAGAGGATTCCAAAGAGGCATAGGTATATTTCCTATATGCAGTTAATGTTCTGCTAAACTTGCTCAGAATTCAAGCTAAGAATTTTGAAATACTCATTAATTACACTTCCAAAATATTAGATTTTTTTCCCCAGAAATCACATAAAATATGGTAATACAGGTCCACTCTATGCCTTCAGTGAGTTAAGGTACTTTGCATAATTTATGAAAAGATTAGCAAGGGCCAGAAAATCCAAGTAACTAAGGCAAAATTAAGCAGCTGGTTCAGGGGAAATTTGGAATCCAGATACAATAATAAGGTAGCAAGTATAAAATTTCAAAACCACAGACATTTAAATAATGTAACTTACTTTTCTATAAATCAACTTTGTCTCTACAAAGAGAGACAATATTAGTCCTAGTCAACTCAAGATGAACACAATATATTTGGGCTTTTCTATCACCTGGCCTCTCCCTTTTCCCCAGAGATCAGTGTTAATTTCTGAGGGTGCATATAATGCCATAGCATGCGTTGGAAACTGAAGGTGTGATACAACCTCTAGGGGTAAAGCTAATCATCTACCTTTAGTGGCCATGTCATATTGGGTAGATAGTAATAATTAGTGTTGACCTGAAACAAATAACTGCCAGATATTTCTCCAGCAAAAATGGATTTATTGGTAATCAGCTAAGAATTGCAATTCGGGGTCCACAACCTTGGTGAGCCATGTGTTAAGTCCGCTCAGAGCAAGAGAAGAACACTTTTATAGAGGTGAAAAGGAAGTTATGGGGGCCATAGCAAACAACGATTCCTTGACTTTTCATTGGCTGAGTCCTTGCCAGGAAAGAAGAGGAGTCTTTCTTTTTCCTGTTGGGCTCTGTTATTGTCTCAGGGTGTGAGGGCTCCCCTTCCGGTCTCCCAGCTCTATTTAACTGAGGTTTCTGTTTATTGATTTTTTTTTACATTATTTACAATTGTTAGAGCCCCTACTCTATATCAGACACTGGTCTACATTCTTTCTTTATGTATTAGTTTACTTAATCCTCCCTAGATTTTATAGCTAAGGGAGCCGAGGCACAAAAGATTACGTTACCTGTCTACCATCCTACGGCAAGTGTCAGGATGCTGGCTTCCAACACTGATCTCAATCACTACAACGTACTGCCTCTCTATGTTCCCAAGGTACAAAGTTTTATCAGTCCTTGGAAGTAGGTATATATCTCCTCATGCTAGTATCACAGAGACTCCTCCACTCAACCCACCTCACTGTCTATAGCTCCATTATGTTGGAACTGCTGACGCCCGCTGGAAGATCACAAGAGTCCTTCAGGTCTCTCAATGTCTTGTGTGTGTGTGTGTGTGTGTGTGTGTGTGTGTGTGTGTGTGTGTGTGTGTTGGGAGTGGGCGAAGGGCCACAAGAGAGAGGGATGCTGGCTGTGCCTCAGGAGGTATTCTTCTGGATCTGTCTTACATATGGGCTAAACTATTGAAACTTAAAATCCAATGATTTTATGTCTTTGTTCTCTTAGTTGACTTGACAACTTCCCACAGAGAAGTGTGTTGTAACAGAGTTAAAGATCCACAGGGGTTAAGGAAACAACAGACTCCATAATGTCGTATCACCACAATAAGGGTGAAAATAACAAAACACTATCTCCTGTACCCAGAGAATTTCAGAGACCTCAGGTCCAAATCTTTACTTTCTAATTATGTGTGATTGCTCGAGCGTCTTACACGTGTTCTTTAAAAGTGTCTACATTCTGCCCTCTCCCTGTCCAATGTCGACATGAATTTTTTTCATAGCAGTAGCAGTCTCTGAAATGTCACATATGAGTCTTCTCTTTGGTTCTACTCTCCAACACACTACAAAATCACTATGAGAAATTGGAGCAAATACTCTCCACTCCAACTTATGTTACCTTCTCTTCTCAGGACTCATCCTCCACTTTTAAGCTTTATTTGATGTTGTTGTTTTACATTTCTCATTATGTATTATCCAGTCCAATATGTAAGAATCTTCCAGGAGTCCAGGAAAACTGTAGGAAAGTTCAAATTGAGTGGCACATGTAGTGATCTCCCAAATTACCCACTGTTCTTGCACCATGTTTGTTTTCTTTGACTTTTTCTTTTGGGGGGTGAGTTTTTTTAAGTGGAAACAAAAAAAGGAAATTATTTGACTGGCCACAGCTTAAAGCCTGTTGGCTGTTTGTCATTGGTTTCATCTCAGTGCAATGGCATTCTTGTTTAATTAATTTAATATTAAGTATTTATTAGTAATTTAGTATTAATTTGGCTATAATACCTAAATTCTGGTGGCAAAATAGCCCTGATATGCCCAAACTTGTCTCACACCAAAAAAAGAATAGTTCACACTTGCACACACACAGATGACTAAATTTAATAGAGTTTCGATGAATCCTTCAACTACAGCATCAGACATGGCTAAAGAGAGAAGTCTAAACTGAATGGCTCCAACCCATGTCCGTCGTCTCTTCTCTAGAACTTCTGTGTCTCAGAGTACCCGTATCAGACAGGCAATATTCCTCTTAACATGTGGGTGAAGTGACCAGCATGCTAAGGAAGTGGGGGTCAGATGGATGTGGGAATAGAAGCCCCAGTTATTTAGTACAATCATGGGAGACTTTTTTCTATCTTAATGACAAATGGTTGGGTGGTTTTCATAAATAAATAAAACCAACTTCGGGTCCATGATATACACATAATTTTAGTAGCATTTCCCATATCAATTAAAACAAAATTTCATACTCCTCTAGAAAGCTCTGACGGTAGAGATAGGTGCAATTTTCTTTCCTTGGATCTAGGGTTGTTTGGTTTCTGATTGAAAGACATTTTGCTTGCTGATAACAAGTCTTCCATAGACATTTGACAAATATCCATTGCTTGATTAAGCTACAGTGGGCAAGTATCTTTCGTTTATCGTAGTATTTCCTAAAGATTTCAAAGCATTGTTCACTAAGCTTTCAGATTTAAATAACTTTGAACATTCGTTTGAAATGATAAGCAATTAGGAATGTTTTTTTAAGATTTTGTATTTCACAGAATGGAAATGTGAACTTCAGATTACCAGAGTAGCAGAAGGTAGAAATAATCTGGGCTCTTGGATTTCAAATCCTGCCTTTCTAGCCTTTAAAATATCTCCAGTGAGAGGAAGAGATGTATTTCTCCTGGACTAAAGCCGGCGGGGAGCAAGCTTTCCTTCAGTAGCCCAGGGTCAGTGTGGGCCCTGGTTCTCACAGGCTGAATTCAAATGAGGCAGTTGGTCTGCATTCAGCTTTGTTTCTAAGCACGGAATGATTTCATGCACTTATCCTTTCTTTTTCGCCTGTCTGGTTTCCATGGAAATGCAGGCCTTTTGGAAACAGCAAAACCTTGCACCTCATGCACAGACACTGTGTGTTATTTTTGGAATCAAATGAGAAGTGAACACATCCCAGCATGTTGGTGTGAACAGGTCCCGGCCAAGGCAGGCAGGGGTACGGAGGGAAGGTGCAATATCCCATTGCCTTATTAGGGAAAGAACTTCATGTCCACAGGAATTACAGGTTATCTGTTGTTCTATGAGAAATACAAGATTTATCTTGGTAAACATTAATCTAGACAGGGGAAAAACATATAATTGGGTAAAAATTCAGACTTTTGTGGCTTCACTGAAAGTTTATTTAATACATGCTTAGGAATTACAGAGAAGTAACTTTTACTCAAGTCAGGACTTAAATAAAATTATTACAAACTTTAAAGCTGTCAATTTCTCCACCAGAATATATAATTTCATTAAGAATTTTCCCTAATTGGGTTAAAATCTATTTCTCCTCCCACACACAAAGTAAATGTAATTTGAAAAATAATTTAAGAAAACAACATTTTTTAAAGAAAAGAGATACTTAAAAAAATCCGATTGTGTTTTTTTATAATGGGAAAATCATTCTGCATTTCTGTGAATTATATTCTGATTCTTGATGAACAACTTATTTTAGTGCCTATTTCTTAGTTTTTATTCTTGATATGTTACACTTTTCTATTACAACTGATTTTATTCCTATCTCAATTGGAATTTATTAAACCTCATAGAAAGTCATGGGCTTTTAATAGTTGCTTGGGTA
Organism: Physeter macrocephalus; assembly: GCF_002837175.3. Taxonomy (NCBI): domain Eukaryota; kingdom Metazoa; phylum Chordata; class Mammalia; order Artiodactyla; family Physeteridae; genus Physeter; species Physeter macrocephalus. The sequence continues at coordinate 31,315,494 of NC_041221.1, read as the reverse complement.
TAATCATATAATGTTATGTTACTCATAAAATAATTTGCCAATCACACAGTTAAATCAATCCCTTCTTTTTGCAAAGCAAAATTTATTTAAGTTTTCCTTTCTTTCAATTTATTAATCATTTAATTTTTTTAATAAATCATAAACATAAGAAATAAGTGACATACAAAGTGCTGCAGGATAAAAATATCTGTGTATATTCTAGAAAAATTACTCTATGAAAGCCTTGCCTTGTAAGAGCTTATGTTCCTGGAGGAGAATGGAGACCAAAAAGATTTGGAAAAGAAAACACATAATTTGGCTTCAAAATGTATTTTTACAAAAATCACTTGAAAAACTTTTTGTACCTCCAGGGAAAGAGAAGGCTAATTTTGCACATGAAGTGGGAAATAAAGAAAATAGCATAGGCTTCAGGAGAAAAGAAAAAAGAAAATGTTTATTATGAACTAGAGGTAAAAGTTTGGTTTAATCATAATGACAAAATGAAGAAATAAAATTGTGACAAGGAACAAACTTTAATACTTTATTGTTTTAATGAGTTAATAAAAGTAATATGTAGCTGGAAGACAGATGGAAAACCCCAATGCGAATCATATACAATGAGTCTGACAAGGTTAAAAACGACAACAAACATCCTTTTTTCCCAGCTTTATTGAGATATAATTGGCATATAACATTGTGTAAGTTACAGTAAACATCTTAGTGAAAGGTATAGACAGTAATAAATTTTAACTAAGAATAGTTTTTTGAGATTAATTTAAAATACTTTTATCCTTAATAAGGAAAGTGCATGCTTTTGAATCCAAACGGTCAAAAGTGTGCTTGTTTCTTCAAATTATAAAGCTTCATCTCAGGTATCTAGGAATAGAAGCAAACGCTATTATCTAGAAACCAGAGCAGTCCATCACTAATCATGGGTCTTGCAATTCAATATTATAGAGGTTATTTGAGATTGAGGATGACTAACACTATATAAATGCCACTGGTGACTCAAATTTCATCTCAAATCAAAAAAATATTGATACATACGAATTATACAACCAAAATTATACAACCAAAATTTTAAATGATTTTTATGACTTGGCTTTGTTGTCTTTTAAGTCCTCTGGTCAGATATAAACATATGTAAATAACAGGAAAGTGTTCCATTGAATAAGTATTGCTGCTTTCAGAACTACCTTTGTAAGCTATTACCTATTTCCATGCTTACTTTGTGCAAAATGTTTCTATTTATATTCCCATTAGGTCTTCCTGTCCTTCATTCTTCACAATTTGTCTCTTGCCCGTGCATATACCTAGACGAGAACAGACTACTAAGACAGAAAGAAATGAGGCTTTAAGAAATCAGGAGTCATTTCTGTAGATGTAAATCTTTCAGATCGCTATCATCATTCTAGCTGAAATTGTTCCAGCATTTCCTAGTGAATAGAGAGAAATTTTGTTAATGTCCTGCCGCAAATGACATCCATGTGCATCGTTTTCATTCACCTTCTCTAACAGAATATAAATTGATTTCGTTAAATCTTATACTTAGTGAACTTATGTTAGTTTCTAGTGATCACCCCTTCTCTTTGTAAGTGTTCCAATACTTCAGAATAATTTGTTTACTAATCTGCTTGGAAATTTTATCTGAGAATGACACAATCATTTTTGCAGCTTGCAAACATCTCTTTCAATCTGTACAAATCAAATATTACTTTGATACCAGCTTTGGGATCATAGCACTGGTTTTTTTGGAAAGGGCACTGCACTGTGCCTGGAAAGTAAATGCAAAGGTATTATGTCAATCAACTGACTACCTAATAACCAGCAATATCCTGGAGTTAGGCCAAGGACTGTATTACCGTCTGTTTCATGAATTTTAAAAGAGACCTGGCTTGTGTACAACCAGGGATTTACAGAGACACTAATATCTTGATATTGTCAAGAAGACAAGCCAAGGACACATCACACACTGTGCATTTATATAAATTAGATGTCGCCATGTCTCAGTACTTGAGATCTCCAACCATTACATAATAACTTCTTTGTATACTAATAGCACCTTTAAAATTGTTTTAAAAGGCGGACCACAGAGGATTATTAGGGCAGTGAAACTACTCTGTATGATACTATAATGGTGGATTCATGTCATTATACATTTGTCTAAAGCCATGGAACAGCAAGAGTGAACATTAATGTAAACTACGGGCTCTGGATGATTATGAGGTGTCAAAGTCGGTTCCTCAGTTGTAACAAATGCACCACTCTGGTGGAGGGGTGTTGATAATGGGGGAGGTTATGCACGGGTGGGAGCGGAAGATACATGGGAAACCTCTGTACCTTTCTCTCAATTTGCTGCGAACCTAAAACTACTGTAAAAAATAAAGCTTAATTTTTAAAATTGCTTCATATTACTTATAAAATGCATGTCTTTCTTCTGCACAGAAGTGTGATTCTGGGAGCAGGCACCAAGTTGTATTCAGTTCTTTGCCTGAACCCACCACGTTTGCAAGAGCACTGTTTATATAAGGGTCTCAGTAATTGTTGTTTAAATGATAACTTCCCTCCAAGCCAGTTTTGTGCAGTCTAATTATTGTTTATTAAACTCATAGTCAAAACACTTTCATGCTTGGTTAGGCTGTGGATACACAGGATATTTTACTAATTTGACTGATTCTTTGTCCTGTAACTGTTGTATTAGGAATCCTCTTTACACTAATTTATCAGTCATGATTATGACCATTACTCATTTAAAAGCAGCTCAGAGTTAGGCAGTTCAAAAAAAATAGATCAAATACACTGTATTCATAAAAGACTCTGGAACTTCAGTTTCTGCTCACAATCAGCGTTTGACTTCTTCCATCCATGTTTACCTCATGTTTCAATATGACTGCTGAAGTTCCTGCCATCGACTTCATCTTCCAGGCCAAGAAAGAAATTTCAGAAGCCTTGCCTAAAAACAAAACAAAAAAAGTGAGTATTTCCAGAAGCCTCACAAGATTCACCTGCTTAGATTTCTTTTTCTAGAATTTAGGGGCATGGCCACACTGAGCTGTGAGGAGGATAAGAAGTATAATCTTTTATTCTGAATGGCAACATGACTCCCAAAATCAGGGCTCTGTTACTAGGGAGGAAAGTGAGAGTTCATGTTGGGTTAGCCATGGTAGTCTGTGCCTCACCAGTCCTCAAACATGACTGGGAATCCCTCAAATGCCCGCTTCACCTGCTCTCACAAACCAGTCCACATACATCCAATGACACTTGCCTCTCCTGTTCTGGATTCCTCCCTGTTAAAGCTGGACATTCTGGAAGCCCCTCTCTGGCATCCTCATGCCGCTCACTGTGCCATCGGAGTGTGAACCTCAATGAGGTACCCCAAGGGTGGTCCATACAGATATTCCTGAAAGCACCCTAACCCTAACCCTAACCAAGGTTAGGGTTCTCAAGGTTCCACAACAGAACTTGATTCTAAGCTGTTTTGGCATGAGTGATCACTGCCCTAAGGTCATGCAGCTGTTGGTAATCCAGACGCAAAGCCAGGCTTTGTAGGCCCAAGGACTTGGAAATTTCTTATGAAATTCTCAGACCATGAAGCCTCTCTCCTAAAAGTCTTCTGGCACTCAAGAAACTGGGTGGTGCACTGAAGTTAGACCAGTCTCCACTCTCCCCCCTCAGGCCCCCTTTGACCAAATCAGAGCACATCTCAAGCCTGTCAGGTCTGAGAGATAGAGGTGGGTTTGAGTCCTCTTGGGTTCTAGTAGGATAGCCCACTGGGCACACTTCCTGGCTGTTTTCTCTGGAGTGTGATTCCTTCCATACTGTATTTGCTTTTTGCACAAAAGCTGTCTTAAAAGTCATAAAAACAAACTCGAAGTAAATATATTTTTATTTATATATTTATTTATTTATTATATTTATTTATTTATTTATTTTTATTATATTTATTTATATTTATTTATATAATTTTATTTAAAGCTCAAATATCAAATGTGAAGGATACTGTCATACAATTAGACTAGATTTTAAAGGCAGATACTATAATCGAAGAGAGTAAATACATTCTCTTTATGAAAACAGGCCATTAGAGAAACATAAAAGTAAATGTGAGAACCTGAAACTATGTTCCTTTTCATATGTTTCAAATTTTTTGATGGTCAAGTGTTGCCTCATAAAGCATTTCTGAGTCATATTAATGGGTCATGAATACACATTAGTGTGGATACGTTGATTAATTATTTCAGAGAAACCCACCGAGTGGCTTGTTTTTTTAGAGCCAAATTTTCGGCACCAATTCATGTCAGCAAAAGGAACGTGAAGAGGAATAGAGTTAGCAAGATAAATATATCAGAAGCAGGATAACCTCTATATTATACTTAGGGAGAAGCACTCTGTAGCCAGATTGCCTGAGTTCAAATGGCAACTCCAACATTTATGGGTTCTGTGATTCTGGAAAAGGTGGTGAATCTCTCTGTGCCTCACTTTCTCAGTCTAGGAATCAGAAATAATAACGTTGCATGACTTTCAAATTATTATACATGAATATCTCCAAATAGCACCTGGTGTATACAAGTATTAGCTGTCACTATAATTAACTTGAAAAAGATTTCAGAACACAATAAAAAATATTAAAAATTGACAGCAATAAACAGAACTATTGAGGCAACCTTTTTGCTTGCATAAAATGTATCAAATATATCCTAGTTAAAATTCTGCTTCCCCCAAATGATAAAATGTTAGTAGGCGCCTGTCCCCTCAAATAAAAGCTTATGAAAGCACGGGGAAACTAACATGCATCAATATCAAGTATCTTCTTTGTGCCTGGCATTTAGGGCCACCTTATGGGACAGCTCCATGGGGTACCATCACAATGTGTGCCAATGTGGGTTGAGTGTCAGGAGGTGCCATTACTATTGACCCTGGGGTAATGGGTACCCCCTGGAGCTGTGCAAAGGAAGAGTCATGGGTATTATGTCAGCAAGGTACATTATACTCTAGGTTCACTGGAGAGAAAACATCCTTGGGCTAAACAAGTGGCTCAATTTAGTATCATTTCTAAGCAGCACCAACTCCTCAATATCAGCTGTGGTAAGTCTACACTCAACCAAACCCGTAAGCCTTAATGATGTGACAAAATTTAACAGTGTGTTAAACACAAGAGCTTGTCACTCTCTTTTATAGTTAGAGCTCAGGCCAGATTAGGTCTTGTGAACTTCTGCAAGAGTCCACAAAACCAAGACAAGACTATTGCCCTCTTAGATAAGGAAACACTCTTTTAGAAGCAACTGAGAACTACTGAAAGAGAAACAGAGGAAATGTGAGAAATCCCAGGACCAAAGCTCTCATCTCAGGCCCTGGGATGGGAAAGAGTCTGCAGGACCCCAGGGGAAGCAATATTCCTTACATTTGGAGGAGGTGAGGAAATACAGGGGGAGCCTGTGGCTTCAGCTTCTTTTTTCCTATCGTCCTTGTTACTGTGTAGGCCTTTTGTGTGTGCCCCTCAATTCCTTCAAAGTCCATTTTCCTTTCTTTTCTGATGTTCCCAGTTGTCACGTGTGCTACAGAACAAATCACATGAGGCTGAGGAGTCAGACCCTAATAAATCGTACTTTCTGCTGAATTCTGAGTGGAGAGGGGTGAACAGAATCATTGTATCTAAAAGTCAAGTAGTGTCAAAATGTGCCAATGGTTAAGAAAATAAGTGACCGATATAGGCACAAATATATGAACTTTTCAGTCCCTTGCATTAGTCATGACAGGCTCCATTATAATAAGAAGATACTCCCTAAATCTTAGTGGTTTAGCCCAACAAAGGTTTATTTTCGGTTGATCCAAAGTCCTCTTTAGTCCAGGTGACACCTCATGCCTTCAGATCTCCCTGCCTCAATACAATGATCCAAACAAATAGAGGCCCCAACAGGCCATAGTGGCTGCACCGGAAACAGGGGCCTCCTGGGTCAATGCAGCAGAGTAAACAAGGGCTGGAGGGCCCCCATGCTGGAGTGAAAAGTTTCAGACCAGGAATGTGCAGGCCACCTATTAATAACCCATTGCTAGTTATATGGTCTCATCTAATCATGAAATAATTAAGAACAGTGACCTTCTTGCTGCTTTGCCCAGAGCAGGAGAATAACAAGATATGAGTGGAACATCAGAAATGCCCACCAGTAGCATTTCATGATCAGGGACTGATTAAATATTTTTTATGTCACACACTTTCCTCAGGTTGAATAGCACAAATCGGGAAAAGGCTGCTTTCAGAACAATTTTCATTCTATTAGGAAGGGTTATTGTAATTCCATTAAGAAAGAAATAAAGCCTATATAAAGTTCTGTAAACTCCTCTGTATTTTAATTGTTTTTTTTGTTTGTTTGTTTTTTGCGGTACGCGGGCCTCTCACTGTTGTGGCCTCTCCCGTTGCGGAGCACAGGCTCCGGACGCGCAGGCTCAGCGGCCACGGCTCACGGGCCCAGCCGCTCCGCGGCACGTGGGATCTTCCCGGACCGGGGCACGAACCCGTGTCCCCTGCATCGGCAGGCCGACTCTCAACCACTGTGCCCCCAGGGAAGCCCATTTTGATTGTTTTTAATTCAAGCACATTATATCCTTTTGCTGATCAGTGAGTTACCCCAAAATACTTTTTAATATGTTCTTATTCCTCCTCTATTTCTAAAGTATACTCTACCTATTTTTTCAGAAAACAGTATTTGTTTCATAATGAGTCCTAATATGTGTGTATTCATAAATATATATATATGTATATACCTGTAACCAAATCTCTATTTAGTAATTTCCCTCAAATTTATTTTATTGTCCCTCAAAAAGCTACAGGTAAGTGTACCAATTCTTACCCAGTAAAGCATGATCATCCATGACCGTTAGGTTGACTATAATTATTTACGTTATATGCTGTGATTTTAAGATATATATTGTTGGGTTTAGATACACATTTGACTAAACTGAAAGCAGAAAGCTCTTTAAATATTTTGAACAATGTAATAAAACCCGTCTCACTATTCTTACTGCTTCCTGTTGGAAGAGCCAGGAGGCCATGAAGACCGAACTGAAGTGGAAGCCGAGCATCCCCCCATGTGCTCTTTCACCGTAGGAGGAAGATGGGGAGCCCCGACGAAGGGCTGAACCGGGATGTGAGTGAACAACAGCTGGACTGAAAGCACTGTCACGGCTGGCCAGGAGCCCAAGCTGGTTGGACAAAATCTTACTCGGGAGCAGCCTCAGGCACTTCGGCAGAGCCAGCTGTGTGCTCAGAGTTCCCGCCCACTCTATCCTATCTCGGGGATGAAGTGATGGGAGAAGGTTGTATGTATACCGACCATGGGCTGTGTATAGTATCTTGCTTTTAATATAAAAGAAAAATGCAAAAGTCAAAACTAAGGAGACGGTAAAAAGATCAGTGGTTGCCAGAGGTTAGGGTGAAGGGAAGGATGAACAGGTAGAGCACAGACAGTTTTTAGGGAAGTGAAAATACTCTGTATGATAGTATAATGATGGATACATGTCATTACATGTTTCTCCAAACCCATAGAAAGTACACCACCAAGAGTGAATAGAAAGTAAATTATGGACTTTGGGTGATAATGATGCATCAAGGTAGATTCATCCATTATAACAAAAGTACCACTCTGGTACTTTTAATGGGGAAGGTTGTGCATGCGAGGGGGGAGGGGGTATATGGGAACTCTCTGAACCTTCCCCTCACTTTTGCTGTGAACCTAAAACTGCTATAAAAAATAAAGCCTTTAAAAATGACAAAAGTTCAACCAGTGTTTTTTTAAAAAGGCCTAATCTAAGAAAAAAATATGATTAAATTCTTTCCTAACTGTAGGATCTATAGACAACTATAAAATTTAAGCAAATATTTTAATTATTCTGTAACCCTGAGCATGTAATAACGTCAAGTACCACATATCTTTAGCTTTAGATGTAATTTATCTTTATCTCATATGTTCAATCTGAAAGTGTAAAATTGTGCAAATTCTTAATATAAATGATTTTATTTTATACAGGTACAAAATAGGATATACATCATGAAATACATTTGGGTGAAAAAAGTATTTAAGTGTTTTCTTCTTTTTTAGGCTGTTGCTAATATCAATTTATATAGAATTTAATATCAAAGGAAGTAAGGAAATTCTCAGGTAAATTACCTAAAACTTTCAGATGTCACAAAGAACTATTATGGCTTTGTTACTGAGAGATAGTTAGGAGGATAATCCTTATGAGAGTAAATATCTTCCATGATGTTGGAAGTTACACTATGCAATGCTTTGGAGGTGATTTTGGTGTACTGGCCAGGAATATATTTTTTTTAATTGACTGGCCACAAGATGGCAGCATGGCACAAAAGACAATGAAAATGACAAAAAATTACTTCTAGTTGTATAAATACTAAGGTGCATGCCTTAATTTCACCTGATCGAAAGAAAAAAATAGCAAAAAAATAACTTCTCTAGTAAATACTTGATGGGAACACAACAGTAGGACATAGGCCATTGCACATTACACATTTTGAAGTAAAAGCAGTATTCTATTTAACCATAATTTCAGGAATATTGGCCCCCAAAAGGAAATTCTGCAGAGGCCTAAAGTGTTTCCCTTCTTTAAATAAATAAGACGTGTCAAAGTGAAATCAATTAGATAGATTACCCTCACTGAGACACAGCATTCATATATACCCACACATGCAAACATAATATACAGGAAACTATACAGTCTGAAAACTTCTACGTTGCCATATTTATTGAAGCACTACTCAACCACTTTGAAATTTAAATATGGATTTATTTGAATCAGTTTTAAAAGTTACATAACAAAGTGTCTAAATAATGTCAGTGCTCTTGAGTTCTGAATATTTTTATGAATGTAAAGTATATTGCACTAAACATTTTTTTTTTTTTTTCGGTATGCGGGCCTCTCACTGTTGTGGCCTCTCCCGCTGCGGAGCACAGGCTCCGGGCGCGCAGGCTCAGCGGCCATGGCTCACGGGCCCAGCCGCTCCGCGGCATGTGGGATCTTCCCGGACCGGGGCACGAACCCGTGTCCCCTGCATAGGCAGGCGGATTCTCAACCACTGCGCCACCAGGGAAGCCCGCATTAAACATTTTAAATTCCAAATTTTAGAAGAAAAATAACCTTTACTATAAAGATATTCTAATATATTCTATCTATGAAGTTGGAAACAGTTGACTGTGTGAGGAAATAATTGAAAATATTAGATGTCACTAATTCTAATTTGTTTGATTAAGTGTGAAATTGTGCTTGCTTCTTCCTCTTTATATTACAGCAACGTACAGTCCAAACATCAGCGCATTTGAGCATTATAGAGTTCATTCATTCTTATAGCTGAGGATTTATCTGATATCCTTTGATTTCAATCCTTATGGTCCAAAAGCTCCCGAAATGCGCTAGTCTATCTTCTTAGTTTGAAATTAGGATCCTGAAAAGAAAATGATAATTTTGGTTATACGATTAACATTTTGTGTGCATTGAAATTATTCAATGGTTACTAAATGAAACTATGCACAATGTCTTCTTCGTCACAGCTTACCCTTCCCCCTCCCCATGTCCTCAAGTCCATGCTCTAGTAGGTCTCTCACTTCGTCACAGCTTACCCTTCCCCCTCCCCATATCCTCAAGTCCATGCTCTAGTAGGTCTCTCACTTCGTCACAGCTTACCCTTCCCCCTCCCCATATCCTCAAGTCCATGCTCTAGTAGGTCTCTCACTTCGTCACAGCTTACCCTTCCCCCTCCCCATATCCTCAAGTCCATGCTCTAGTAGGTCTGTGTTTTATTCCCGTCCTACCCCTAGTCTCTTCATGACTTTTTTTTTTCTTAGATTCCATATATATGTGTTAGCATACGGTATTTGTTTTTCTCCTTCTGACTTACTTCACTCTGTATGACAGACTCCAGGCAAAAGAGCATTTGACTGCACGATGTCTTCTGATTTAAATATATACTGACTCTAAGTCACAAATTGAACATTTTAAAGAAAATGTGCACAATATTGTATTATAAAAGTCATCAATGTGTTTTTTACATTTTAAGAAACATTTTAAATGAAGTGTGCATGATACATTCTTATAATAATAAATTCTCAACTTTGGTTTTTCTTGGTCCAAAATTATACATACAAAGAGCAATTTTTATGATGGTTGAGCTAAATGATTTCCTATTACATTATACTATGTTATGATATATGATTACACATTATCATAATATATTCTAATATTTCCTAGCAGTACATATCTTTATTATCATTTTATGATCACAGCGTAGCATATCTTTCTGCCCTTTATCTCCTTATTGCTTTCTTGGTTATTTTCCTCTCTCCACCAACCACTCTGGAAACTTTTTTCTCCAACACCAATTTTGCCATTTTTTAAGATGATTACAAGAACTGGGGGGATCTAGCTAATAAGATTTTCCACTATAATATATTCATTAGGCAAATGTTTGATTAGGATCTTCTTGTTGTTAAGTTTTTCAGCGACATCATCTCTTTCAATTTTCTTCTCCTTGCTCCCCAGGCAAGATGCATTCTACTTTCCACCTGCTTTATCAGCAGTTTCCAGTGTGTATCTCCCCGCCTCGTGCCCCACCCCCTTGCCTTTGGGTGCAGATTTGCTCATTCAGCCTGAAATTCTTTTCTTCCCACTTCCTTGGCTTTCTGACTGTAGGGTAATTCTCTCTGCTGACCACTAAGCACACTCTCCACCTCCTGCTCTAGTATTTTGCAAATACCCAACCTACACTAACCAGTATTAAAATCGTCTCTTTTCTTATATGCTGCTACCCACAATAAAACTCTAAGCTCTTTGCAGAGAGGTGTGTTTTATATTTAGTAACGATCATAGCAAAGCTGATTGAATGAAAGTGTTGATAAAAGGCCTGAACAGAAGTAAGAGTGACCTTCTTTTCTTGCAGCCAATATAATGGGAACTCACTGCCAGCCAAGAATTTAATCTAGGCAGTATGGGCATATGTCTGTATTTATTTATATATGTATATATTACTATTTTGTTGTGTCTTGTTTTTATTTTAGAAATTTTTTTAGAAAAGGACAAGGAGATAAGATGGTATGTGTGTGACTATTTTATGCTTTTCTTTGCAATTCGGTGTCTCAGATAAACTCAACCTCCAATTGCTTGTGGACATTGAGGCAAACTCAGTTACCAATAACACAAGAAAAAGAAAGTGACCTTTGCAACATGCTGATAAAGGGGAAGTAAAACCTGCCGGCAACGTCTCAAGGCTGTACTGTTCCTTTTCGGTCTTGTTACCATGTGAAGTTACTCCTCTTAGAGACGGCTAGGAAGAGGAGGTGGAGGACAACGTAGGATGAAGCCCTGATCTTTGCCCTTGACGTTTGAAACTTTCACGTTTATGAATGAAGCTGGACAAATTTACCAAATTTTAAACCTGAAAGGGATTTGTCCAACAACTTAAATCTCCCTTTACTGCAAACAGTCCCTTTCTGGGGGGAGCCACATAAAATGCCCCGTTGAGAGGGACAAAAGTAAAACAGGCAGAAGAGACGGTGAAAGAGATGCTTGAAAACCTGTCTAAACTCTTCGGTGCCGTGATGTGAAAACGTTCCATGTTGACCACCGAAGTTTATCTGTAGTCCACATGGACTTTGGGGAAATGTGTTTATTTTTTAATTATTTATTTCTGTTGTTATGATGTAGAATGTGCTGTGTCTGCAAATTGCTGTTTGTGGAGAGTTGTCTCTGATGCCATGAACAGATGCTCGTAGGGTCAGGAGATGGGAGCATACAGACTATGCGAATGAGGTACAGCCAGGACGGACTGCTCCCTGGAGGAAGAATGATAAGAAGTGAAGTGTTCAAGATGCATCTTGAACTAGACCATTTACTCCATTAGGTGGTATTTAATCCTGAACAATCCAGATTTTTGGAGATCTTTTTGAGTTAAAAGGGAGTCTTACAAAGTAGCAGAAGAGTGTCTTTCGTAATTATGTTATGTCTCTTAGTTCCAAGGAGATTGTGGGTTTGGAGGGGGGGGGCAGGGTTGTTTTTATTTTTTGTTTTTCATTTTTGAGTCAAAGGGTAAGAGCCCAGATCTCCAAGGATGGATTGAATTCCCACCTGCTGGGAATGGTTGTCAAACATTTTGCAAAGAGGCAGATCCTGGGGTAGGAAATGAAATTTGGGGAAGAGGCTTAGGAAGGGAGCGTCCTCAGCTGAGCTAGGGATCGGAAGGAGGAAGGAAGTGTCACTGTGTTTTCTCTTTATGCCTTTCTCTCTTGAATAGGGACTCTTAAGAATCTAGGAACGCGTAATGCCTGCCTGAATGGTAGATAGAAGGGGTCTTCTACCATAGACTGTAACCTTATAAGCGGGCAAAGAGACTGGTAAGTAGTTAGGGCAATACCCGAGGGCTCTGTAAACCAGATGAAACGTAAAGGCAATCCGAGTTTCTCTATGTTCCAATTCTCCCTCTAAACCATTGGCCAAGTTCGTAAATGGTATAGTTGGTCTCTGTGCCACAGGGAATTGCAGAAGGAGTGGAATAGGACTGGTTTCTACCTTGGGCCACAATAACCAAGGGGTGAGCCATGCTTTCTTAGGCAGCTATGACCTGAGGGTGTGTCTGTGATCCCATTGCTGCAGAAAGAAAAACCACAGGATGCTCCAGAGCCAAACACTGGCCCAGCCTAGGCAGGGCACTGAGTTGAGCAGAGAAAATTCAGAGGAGATTAAAAGATTCGCCAAAATTTTCACATCTACTTCATGACTGTTCTGGAACTAGTACTCAGGTCTTTTAATTCCCAGTCAATAATTAAAGGAAAAAAAAAGTGAACCGGTCTACTTACAAGTGAATATATATACGATATATATGTAATTGGCAAAAGTGATAATAAAAGAATACCCATATAGCTACCACCTAGTCTAGAAAAAAGAATATCTCCACACACTTTGAAGTGTCTTGTGGTCCCATCCTGATTGCATTTGTTTTCTTCTAGCCAGGGAAAACACTTTCAGAAGCCCCTTTTACCTCTAAAATTATCTGTGCTTTAGGGAGAATATATGAATTCTCATATTCTTCACTTTAAATATCATTCATAATCAAAATACATTTCGTTTTACTTTTCCCGCATTTTTGGTCACCTATTAGAACCCTCTAAAACCTTGATATAAATCCAGTTCAAAGGGAGAAAAAGACACTACCATCCCCTACCCATAAAAAACCACACTCTTTTCTACTACAGCTCATACTCACATGCCTTCAAAACTGTAAAATAAAATTTAATTTCAAGTTTCATACACTGATTATACTTTCCACACTACTCATATTACTTGACTAAGGAAAGCAGGACTATGGTTTTATCTGCTTTTTCATTCTTCTTTTGCAATAGTCCCTTTATCGCCCCGTCCTTTTCCAAAGGTTCTCTATCAGATTCAGAAAATGGAATGAAATTGGCAGCTGAAGGAAATGACAAGTAGAAAGTAAAGAATCAGCTGGCTAAATGTAAATAATCTCATATCATGGTATTCATTCATTCATTCACAAAAATTTATTGAGATTTTACCATGTGTGTGGAACACTGCTTATTGGTGGAGACTCACAAAGTATAGTGCAATCGCCCTAAGTTCCCTGGGGGGGAAAAATGATGGAAAAATTGTATTGTCTTGAAAATATCAATGATGATTTATACTGATATTTATGTATCCATCCCAAATCTAGAATTAAATACGATTATGGGCTGAATCGTGTCCCCCTAAAATTCATGTCTTGAAGTCCCAACTCCCAGTACCTCAGAATACAGCCATATTGGAGATAAGATCTTTAAAGATGTGCTTATGCTAAAATGAGGTCTTTAGGTTGGTCCCTAATCCAATACAATCAGTGTCCTTTCAAGAAGAGGAAGAGACATCAGGAATGTACACATGCAGAGAGAGGCCATGTGAGGACACAGTGAAGGGGGCCATCTACAAGCTAAGGAGATCGGCTTCAGGAGAAACCAGACCTGCTGATATCTAGATCTTGGACTTCTAGCCTCCAGAACTCTGAGAAAATAAATTTCTGCTGTTTAAGCCACCCTGTCTGTGGTATTTTGTTATGGCAATCCCAGCAAACTAATACAAATACTTAAGTTGACAGACTTGTCAGAAAATATATGATTTGGATTGCTGTCAACTAAATAAAAAATGTGCTCTTTAGTATTCATTTTCCCAATTCTTTATTTGCATCACTCTCCATGAATTTAAATTTTACATTGTTAAATATAGTTGTAATTCAGAGACTTGCACACCAGGGGGCAAACCCGCTCTGAATTTCTACTTCTTACTTGTAAAGGATGGACTCTGTTCTAAAACCAAACGACCATAAATGCTTATGTTTGTACGTTCCAGCAAACAAAGCACAGGCAGAAGCTTCGATTGCTGGACAAAAATGTGGACATGTCATTCAAGAATGAGATTCTCCCTCAAATGAATCTTCTCATTCTGCTTCATGTCAGACATAATAGAATCCTTGGTCTCTTTGTTTTCTCAAGGATCCGTTTACTCTAAGTGATTTAAAGTCAGCTTTAAAAAATGATTCTGCAGCCACAGCACCAGCTAGTGCTCTTCACTCTTGGTATTTTACCACGTAGCATTAAAAAACATTAAAATGTATTTTTATAATTAGAAACATAAACTTCGTTATATTCATTAACATAATAGTTAATATTCCAAGGGTATTCTTTGGTAGTAGTAGTTGGAAATGGCAGCAGAATACACAAAAACTCCCCTATCATCTGACACACATTTCATAACATTAAAAAAAAACCAATTTTAACAATCATGAAACCCATATTATGACGGATATGTACTGATTTTGCTGTCTACTTTTTCTTCATCAACAAAATGAAATTTATTAACAGCTACAAAATCAGCACCGTTCACGAATCAAGTTTTCAACAGGAATTATTTCTTTAGAAAGAGGTTTGCCTGTTGGCACAGATTTCTAGGTATTTTCATGATTTCCCAAGGCACAAATTCTCAGTTTTATACCAATGTGCATAAAGCTATTCTAGACAGTCATCGTCTGTGTTTTCAACTGTGGGTGAGTATATGTGACTATGTGTCCATGTACATGTAGGAAGCTTTGGAGTGTTAAGATAGTAGGTGGGCAACAAAGTGCTCCTGGAAATAATAGGAAATGTAGCAGAGAAGAAAATGAAACAACACACTGCACACTGGCCCTGGGAGTCTCCACTGATAAAGAAAGAGCTTATTAAAGCTCACTATAGGAGCCGAGAAAGTCCAGCTACAGTTAGAAATTATTATTTCATTGCTTGTTCACCTTTAAGACACTAAAGGCAATCTCCTTAGAAGCAGGTGTTTCTGTTGGGATTACTAAAGTGACCTATGGAAGGGGGGCTATAGCAGTTAAGGTACCTTGCTTATGAGTGGGTGCAGGGCTGGAGCGCCATTTACCAAGGGAAAGGATCAGCTCTGTTTACTCAAGGAGAAATGATTGGCCACTGAGTCTGCTCTCCCTAAATACAAACTCCAAGTCCAGGAGTCACCTGCAGGATAGGAGGTACTGAGTTCTTTACACCAGGGAGCACAGATGACTCATTGATGCCAGTAACACTGGCCACGGCAACACTAAATACTGGGCGCTGACTCCGCTAGAATGTCATTCTCTGGTTGATTCTCTGACTGTTTCTATACTTCAGATGAGCAATGGCTAACATATATGATGCTTCAGAGGAACTCACTGTAATTAATTCTCAGGTGTACCTGAATCCTTCCGTTGTAGTGGAACTATGCTAAACACCAAGAGCTTTGTGTGAATCTTGTTACCCAAGGTTCTTTAGAGCTGAGAATCTCTTTCCATTCTAGTGAATTTTCAGCTGAACAAAACTTTGCAAAGTTTTATATATGTATATGTAAGAAAAAGTGGAAATTGTAACGTTCAGTCTGTTATTTACTTGATGCCTAGAAAGGGTCAAGGAGCATTTGCTCTGTGCAAAGGACTCAGCTAATACTCCCCCCACCCCCAAATTCCTGGAGTTTCTCTCTCTTTTTCTTGTTTGTTTGCTGGGTCCTTTGATAATTTAGTGGGGCTTTTTGAGTGGGTTATTTTTGTTTTATCATGGGAATTGTTATACTGAAGGCAGAAATTATGGATAAATTGTAAATTAACTGTTTAAAAGGAAAGATCTTAGGTACACATCTGTTCTGATTTTTCCTGTTCTACCTCTACTGCCAAAAAAACACAATGTCACATTCTCAACAAGAAAGGCTACTGACAAAGACAATGAAAAAGTTACACATCCTTAGCATCCAGAATTATCCAATATTGGAATCTTTTACTGAATAAAAGAATTGAGATTATAATACTGGGTCAGAAGCTACTATGTTTTTTTTTTAACATATTTATTGGAGTATAATTGCTTTACGATGGTGTGTTAGTTTCTGCTTTACAACAAAGTGAATCAGTTATACATATACATATGTCCCCATATCTCTTCCCTCTTGCGTCTCCCTCCCTCCCACCCTCCCTATCCCACCCCTCTAGGTGGTCACAAACCACCTAGCTGATCTCCCTTTGCTACTATGTTTTTCACGGTCCTCTGAGAATTTCTAGGCATATTCAAACTCAGTTCTCATCACAACTTGATGAAGTAGGTACTGTCATCCCCTCTTTTACAAACAAGGTGGAAAAGTTAAATATATCCAAGGTCATGGAGATTACATAGTTGCAGAGCCAGGTTTCAATAAACCCATGCCCCTCCCCTGGTTAAACCAAGTGGTTTTTCAAGGCAATGGATAATATTTGCAAGCCAAATGTTGCAGTTTATCCCACAGATTACTGTATCTGTTTACTGTTTCAAATTGTATCTGAATATCCTGCATTACAAATGTAACTTACCATAACTGTAGATACTACTTTATATATACATGGTTATGTGCTTTATTGATAGCACCAGCTCTAAAACACAATCTGTTTTTGAAAATGTAAGTGGGAAAGGGATTAGAATTTCTTATGTTAACTGACAACAGTCATATTAAACATAAGATCAAATACTTCATTTATGAAATTCTAGTTAAGTATTAATCTATAATGCTTCAGGAAGAGGCCAGAAAATTAAAACAGATTTACAGTTTAAAAATAAAGCCATAAAAATAATATGCACAAACTATTTTACCAATAAAATAAAATTACCATTTTATTAAAAGGGTAATACCACATGTGATTCTCAAATAAATATTTTTCAGTAACCTTAACATGTGAATCAAGATGATTATTCAAATAATTCCCAATTTCACTCCATGCCTACTTTTTTGTTTTATGGATGGAAATATACTTCAAAGCTTCAAATCATTTCAAGGCACTGGCGATCAATGTTAGTTAGTACAATGATAAAATTCTTTATTGTAGTTGTTACTTCACAATTTTCAATCATGTAATAGTTAGAAATGAAAGCTATAAACATAAAGTAGTACATGCTTCGACCTCAAACTACGTCATATGTTTATAACAAGACACAAAAATAAAAATCTAGTCCAAATGCCCAGCCTGTAAGACATCATAAAATAAGAGAAAATACGAACAGGTATAATTCAAAAGTTTTTATGAAACTTGTTTCATCTCTACAATTCCCTTTTACTTACTCCAATATCCCCCTTTTAGGAATCTCAACATTACAACACTAAGTCGTAATTTTTTTTTAAATGTCAGAGTTCTTCTAAAGATATGACAAAAAGAAAAAGTCTGCTATAGCGATCCAAAGCAGGAATGAGAAACATTCAAAAATATACTTGTAAGTGACAGTGATACATATTTTAACAGGAAAAATATAACTTCTTTTAAGGAAATTTCCATTCTATCCTGTAAATCCCCCTTTTGTGAGCCCTTGACTATTTTAAACCATTAAGAAACTGTCCCATTTATATTTTAATAAAGCAGTATTGTTTTACCTTAGTTTGGTTCAACATTCTATCCGATGTGTCATCACTTTCAAGAAGGAATATATTGCAATAACTCCAAGAGCAATAATTTCAAATCTTCAGCAAATGAAAAACAGAAATAAAAGAAAAATTGTCATCTCTGAATGTGAAGATTAATTTAAAGGTTCACCTGAGGTCAACAGATATTCTTCGCTTCCTTCAATACAAGCAATACAAAGTATTTTATGAGTTAAGAAATACACTTCCCAAAAAGGCAACCAACCTGATCAAATTAAGACTGGGTATAACCAGGCTACACCTGGGCAGATACAAGAGCTTTCAACTGGTGCTTAAGATACTGATTTGGGGATACATATTCATAAGGACACAGAGATTTTTATCAGAAAACCCAGAGTCAAAGTAAATAATACGCATTGAAATTTGTAAATGGATGCTCAGATGTAAACTCTTTTGAAACTGAAACTAAATAAGTTACAAAGATGATAAAGGCCAGAGTTTCCTTTCAGCTGCTTTGCCAACTACACTCTTAGTCTTAAAGGGGCCTTGCTGAGAGACAGGGGGATCATTTCAGGACTCAGCGCCACCCATGTAAGTGATATCAAGTGATGGCAACTTTCTTACAAGTTGAAGGTGGGATGTGTGAAATGGGGGCTTCAGAACAATATGCCTACAAATTTATTACCACCTAGAACTGCCTAAAAAGGAACTGGAACCCCTTAATTTCATCATGCCTTTCCCTTCTGTTGGAGATACAGACATGAGTGTGATGTCAATGTGTTTATCAAGAAGAAGGAGAGAATGATGGCATTAAAGTAGGATATGGAAGGATACAGAGCAGATATAGTTTATATTCTTCAGAGATAACTATCTTAATTGAGAAAAAAGCTATGAAATGACTACCTAATTTCCCGACTCTCAGTCATGACTACACATTAAAATTACTTTGAATGAATGAAATCCATATACGAGCCCTAGTACTAAAGATTCTGATTCATCTAGTCTTGGATGGAACCTGGGATTCACTAGGTAAATTATCTCACCAGGTGTTTTTAACGTACTTCCAAAAAGGAGAATTGTGGTTCAAAGTTCTCAATAAACTCTTGAAACTGTGATATGACTACATTTTGCAGGAGAAATCTACAAGGTTTTGTTTCATCTTCCCAATTGTCTGAATACACTTTTCCCTCTTCTAGATCAACTATGTATCAATCTGACTTGCTCCAAATGTGTAGAAGCTGTGTAACACCCAACAGGAAGGAAGAACGATTAGGAATGTAAATGATGGCTTACAGATTGGGAGCTAGCAGGTGATTGGCTCATTTAACTTTGTGGAGAGTGTTGTAACAACAGAGGCATTACTTCCCCTAAATAGAGACACAATTGTGTCTACTTGTGAGTTAAGGGTCTCATGGAGGCAGTAAATGGACTTTTACCTGGAAGGTTACAAGTTTTTGCCAGAATTGAAATTCAGTTGAGAGTTAGTTATGAGGTAACCTGGCCAAAGAATTCAGGAAAATTGCAAAGTTTTTGGAAAACTGTCAGAATATCCTCAGTTATTATGAGTGCCCTTTGATATGGTAAGAGAATGTACTGACCATCATGAAGACACCACTATAACATTAAGGGTTCAGGGACCAAAAAAGCCCTTCTCAACTTTGCCCATGTGGTTTTGGTGATTTTTGAAATTATAGGATATTTTGCTCCCTAACAGCACTTGAGCTAAGAAAGTATGCTGTACAAGAATAAGTAGTATTTTTCATTCTCTAAGAATGCACAGCTACCCTTTTTTTAGTCTCTTTTTTTAACTCAATGTTTTGAATACCTAAAGAGACAGAGGAAAGGAACAGCACTGGAAATGTAGGACTTCAAAGAAGTCATCCTTGATGAGAAGGGAGTATTAAACAGTAGATGTAATGTGTGTGTCATTTTGGACAATTACTTTTTTTCACCATTGATAGAGGGAATCTCCCAAGGTTCCCTGAACAGAATTTGAATTTAACATCAGATTGCTATTTTCCCTGATGACAATCTAGATCTAATCAAGTTGAATTTCAGAAATAAAAGCTTTTTTTTTTTTCGGTGTGTTTATCACATGCTTTACAAATAATTTCTGCGCATTTTTTGAAGTTATTTTTATTTCTAAAGTTCACACAACAATGAGAAAAATTGCTCTAATTATTGACAAACTGTTGAAGTCAAAGCTTTGCTCCAAAAAAGTTTTAACTTTGCTTGTAGTATTTTTTGCTACATACAAATGTTTAGGTTGTCAAAATTACCAAAGTGTGTGTGTGTGTGTGTGTGTGTGTGTGTGTGTGTGTATGTGGTTTCTAGACTTATGATTCTGCTAAAAAAGCTTTCCACGCACCTAATCATCCATTTTTTTCTTCAAGTATCTTTATGAATTTATTTTTAAGTATTTATTTTGTATTAAGGGGCAGGTAGAAATTTAACCTATATTTCCCCACTGATAAGATACCACAACATTTCACAAACTAAATCTCTTATGTTGATTTCTTCCTAGCTTCTAAATGACCATTAAGCTGTGTCTATTTATTTTTTAGTGACCAAGAGGTTTAACCACAAAAATTTCTCATTTCATATTTTCTACTAATAATATAATATTTTACTACTCTTTCTCAGGATTGTGTGATTATTTAGTATTTCATGTCTACAAATGAAGTTTAGAGTCACATGGAAGATAGAGATTAACTGAGGAGAATCGATAATGCAATCATTCATTTCATTACCTAAAAACAAGTTATTTCCTATTTATTTCATTAACTATTCAAATCTGTTTTAGGTTTAATATAAGTTTTGCCCATATCTTGTTAGACTTATTCTCATTTATATATTTCTCTCCTTATTACAGATAAAATTTTGATTCCATTATATTTTTTATTTGGTATTTCTAGAAATAGTAAAATTGATATTTATATTTATCTGTATCCATTTGTCTTGCTGGCTTTTCTTATTGGTTCTAATGATATTTTGTTGTTCTGGTACTCTCAGTAGTGCTATTTTTTTTAGGAGTTTTCAGGTATAAAGTAAAATCAGATGCAGTCAATAATTTGACTCCTGTTTTTCCTAATATTTAACTTCTGATTTTTCTTTAGCCACCTTGCATTGACTTCTTCTTCCAGTAAATAGTAAATAATAGTGATGCTAGTGAGCATTGTTTTATTCATCCTGATTTTATATGTGAATGCATGTAGGTATGTGTGTGTGTGTGTGTGTGTGTGTGTATGTGTGTGAGAGAGAGAGAGAGAGAAATTGTGTAGAAAATGAGAGAAAAAGGACTCATGTTGAATATTATTAAATGCATTTTCTTTTTTCCTTTTCTTTTCTTTTTGCTTTTTAACTCCACAAACACCTGTTGAGGAAGAAGGCACTCCTTTGTGCCATAGTGTATCTTCCATTAGTTAGAAGATTCTGAGAGTTAAGAATGATAATCTAATTTTCCGTCATACAGAACAGAGCTCTGAGCAAAATTAATGTTAGTTATTTGGGGATATAATTCAATTCCCTTTATGTCACAAATAGAAAATACTTCTTTGATGGTAGCCTTGAATAGGCAGCTTTTGCCAAAATGTAGATCCTGTTAGAAGAGAATAACAGATTCCAGATGCTTAAGGTATCTGCAAGGATCATATGCAATCCAGGAAAAAAAAAGTTATTATAATACCAGCATGATCTTAAACTTCAGTTCTGAAATTAGATATATATGTTTTCCACATTCTTTTCAAACATTTTACGTTGCCACAGGCTATCAGGAATCACCTCACACCAAGCTGTTTATAAACCCACCATGCTATTCAAAGGTTTAGAACAGCCTACTAGAAATGTGCTTTGTTAAGCTACATCTATATGATAATGGTAGTCAAACAGAGTATAATTGTACAAACTGAAAGTGAACCCATAGTTGGAATAATGTTGGTCGTTTATAATAGCAACATAGTCATCATTAGAGTGAATATTATTTGTTTATCTTGACAATAATAATCCCAAATGTCACACCAGAGCATTAAATCAAAGAGACAGCACAATGGTACCCCTGTGAGCGTTCCCAACTTCCTCAGGTGTTCTTTCAAACCTTCCATAATCTATTAATGGCACTACCTTAATGGGGAGCTTTTCAAATCTGCCATGGCACTAGCCAATAGTAACAACACCCTACCTACATTACTATGGGGCTGCCAGTATAATATAAGAATTCCAGAACACGAAGAGAGTTGCTTGGGGCATATTAATTTCTGCCTACAAAAATAACTCACATTACATTCTCTTTGGTTGAATTTTTATAGTCTGTGTGATTAACTCTTACTGAAACATTGCCTTCATGGCAATGCACTAAGCCCAGCAAGCTTCAGAACTTTTTTTTTTTAATTTTTATTTTATATTGGAGTATAGTTGATTAACAATATTTTGTTAGTTTCAGGTGTACACCAAAGTGATTCACTTATACATATACATGTATCTATTCTTTTTCAAATTATTTTCCCATTTAGGTTATTACAGAATATTGAGCAGCACTCCCTGTGCTATACAGAATGTCCTTGTTGGTTACCTATTTTAAATATAGCAGTGTGTACATGTCAGAATCCTTATTTGTATAGACTTCTTTCAACACCCAAGGAGAGACCCCAGCAGTGTATGCTATGATATCACCATGAGCTTTTTGTAAACTTGTAAAGGTACATTTTTTTTTAACTAGACTCAACTAAGTCCGTTGTCTCCTGCCATTTAACTATCCCCACTCACTTTCATGATTCCTCTCTTATCCACCGCTGATGAATGACCATAAGTAAAACTGAAATGCAACAAAGGAAAGGCTGACTTGGAGGTATACGTAGTTTGGGTTTAGTGGGGTGTATTTACAAAGTTCACATTCACTCTGAGCAGAGTGAATTTATTGCTTGGCTCCAGCATGTAAGGGCTGCCATGGACATGCCTATACTCTCTGTGCCAACTCACTGTGCATAGGGGAAAGCAAGCCCTGGCCTGGAGGATGCTCTGGGAGGTGAGACATGCCCTGCAGCCCCTGGCACCAGGTGTGTGAGGGCAGTGAGGGAGCAACAGGACTTGGAACGAATGGAGCCAGAGGCAGCCTGCAGAAAATTTTTCTTGTCAACAGCAATGGAAAAATGTAATGATGGATTCATTTCTCCAAAAAACCTATTCAAAAAGGAAATTCTTGTCTTAGAAATATATTTTAAAATAAGGTACATAAACGAATGTGCTAGACGTTTTGAAAAAAAATCCTTTTTGTTGGGAATATTGCTCAACAGAATTAATTGGAATTGCTGGAAGGAATTGCATAACCTGCCACCAACATCAAAACAGCTCACTTGGAGCAGAAGCAAGAAGAACTACAATCCTGCAGCCTGTGGAACGAAAACCACATTCACAGAAAGACAGACAAGCTGAAAAGGCAGAGGGCTATGTACCAGATGAAGGAACAAGATAAAACCCCAGAAAAACAACTAAATGATGTGGAGAGAGGCAACCTTCCAGAAAAAGAATTCAGAATAATGATAGTGAAGATGATCCAGGATCTCGGAAAAAGAATGGAGGCAAAGATCGAGAAGATTCAATAAATGTTTAACAAAGACCTAGAAAAATTAAAGAACAAACAAACAGAGATGA
>NC_041221.1:31238676-31291558 GCF_002837175.3 Physeter macrocephalus | reverse complement strand
CAACAAGGGAAAAACGACAAATAACATACAAGGGAATTCCCATAAGGTTAACAGCTGATTTCTCAGCAGAAACTCTACATGCCAGACGGGAGTGGCATGATATACTTAAAGTGATGAAAGGGAATAACCTACAGCCAAGATTACTCTACCCGACAAGGATCTCATTCAGATTTGATGGAGAAATCAAAAGCTTTACAGACAAGCAAAAGCTAGGAGAATTCAGCACCACCAAACCAGCTCTACAACAAATGCTAAAGGAACTTCTCTAAGAGGGAAACACAAGAGAAGAAAATGACCTACAAAAACGAACCCAAAACAATTAAGAAAATGGTCATAGGAACATATGTATCGATAATTTCCTTAAATGTGAATGGATTAAATGCTCCAACCGAAAGACACAGGCTCACTGAATGGATATAAAAACAAGACCCATATATATGCTGTCTACAAGAGACCCACTTCAGACCTAGGGACACATTCAGACTGAAAATGAGGGGATGGAAAAAGATATACCATGCAAATGGAAATCAAAAGAAAGCTGGAGTAGCAATACTCATATCAGATAAAATAGATTTTAAAATAAAGAATGTTACAGGAGACAAGGAAGGACACTACTTGATGATCAAGGGATCAATCCAAGAAGAAGATATTACAATTATAACATATATGCACCCACATAGGAGCACCTCAATACATAAGGCAACTGCTAACAGCTCTAAAAGAGGAAATTGACAGTAACACAATAATAGTGGGGGACCTTAACACCTCATTTACACCAATGGACAAATCATCCAAAATGAAAATAAATAAGGAAACAGGAGCTTTAAATGACACAACAGACCAGATAGATTTAATGATATTTATAGGACATTCCATCCAAAAACAGCAGATTACACTTTCTTCTCAAGTGTGCACAGAACATTCTCCAGGATAGATCACAACTTGGGTCACAAATCAAGCCTCAGTAAATTTAAGAAAATTGAAATCATATCAAGCATCTTTTCTGACCCCAACGCTATGAGATTAGAAATGAATTACAGGGAAAAAAATGTAAAAAACACAAACACATGGAGGCTAAGCAATATGTTAGTAAATAACCAAGAGATCACTGAAGAAATCAAAGAGGAAAGCAAGGGATGCCTGGAGACAAATGACCAAGGGGATATGATGATCCAGAGCCTGTGGGATGCAGCAGGGGTAGTTCTAAGTGGGAGGTTTGTAGCAATACAATCCTATCTCAAGAAACAAGAAAAATCTCAAATAAACAATCTAGAGAAGAAGGAACTAGAGAAAGAAACAAACAACACCCAAAGTTAGTAGAGAAAGAAATCATAAAGATCAGAGCAGAAATAAATGAAATAGAGACAAAGAAAACAGTAGCAAAGATCAATAAAATTAAAAGCTCGTTCTTTGAAAAGATAAACAAAACTGATTAACCATTAGCCAGACTCATCAAGAAAAAGAGGGAGAGGACTCAAATCAGTATAATTGGAAATCAGAAAGGAGAAGTTACAGTGGACACCGCAGAAATACAAAGCATCATAAGAGACTACTACAAGCAACTCTATGCCAAAAAAATGGACAACCTGGAAGAAACGGACAAATTCTTAGAAAGGTATAGCCTTCAAAGACTGAACTGGGAAGAAATGGAAAATATGAGCGGACCAATCACAAGTAATAAAATTGAAACTGTGATTAAAAGTCTCCCAACAAAGATCCAGGACCAGATGGCTTCACAGGTGAATTCTGTCAAACATTTAGAGAAAAGCTAACACCCATCCTTCTCAAACTCTTCCAAAGAATTGCAGAGAATAAACACTCCCAAACTCATTCTATGAGGCCACCATCACCCTGATACCAAAACCAGACAAAGATACTACAAAAAAAGAAAATTACAGACCATATCACTGATGAATATAGATTCAAAACTCCTCAACATAATACTAGCAAACAGAAGAAAAGAACACATTAAATGGATCATACACCATGATCAAGTGGGATTTACTCCAGGGATGCAAGGATTCTTCAAGATAAGAAAATCAATCAATGTGATACACCATATTAACAAATTGAAGAATAAAAACCATGTGATCATCTCAATAGATGCCGAAAAAGCTTTTGACAAAATTCAGCACCCATTTATGATGAAAAGTCTCCAGAGGGTGGGCACAGAGGGAGCCTACCTCAACATAATAAAAGCCATATACAACAAACCCACAGCAAACATCGTTCTCAGTGGTAAAGAACTGAGGGCATTTCCTCTAGGATTGGGAATAAGGCAAGGATGTCCGCACTCACCACTATTGTTCAGCATGGTTTTGGAAGTCCTAGGCACAGCAATCAGAAAGGAAAAGGAAATAAGAACAATACAAATTGGAAAAGAAGTAAAACTGTCCCTGTTGGCAGATGACATGATACTATACATAGATAATCCTATAGATGCCACCAGAAAACTACTAGAGCTAATCAATGTATTTGGTATTGTTGCAGGATACAAAATTAATAGACAGAAATCTCTTGCATTCCTATACACTAACAGCAAAATATCAGAAAGAGAAATTAAGGAAATAATCCCATTCACCATTGCAACAAAAAGAATAAAATACCTAGGAATAAACCTACCTAAGAAGGTAAAAGACCTGTACTCATAAAACTATAAGACACTGATGAAAGAAATCAAAGATGACATGAAACAAACAGATGGAGAGATATACCATGTTCTTGGATTGGAAAAATCAATATTGTGAAAATGACTATACTACCCAAAGCAATCTACAAATTCACTGCAATCCCTATCAAATTACCAATGGAATTTTTTACAGAACTAGAACAAAAAATCTTAAAATTTGTATGGAGACACAAAAGACCCCACATAGTCAAAACAATCTTGAGGGGAAAAAAATCGCAGCTGGAGGAATCAGACTCCCTGACTTCAGACTATACTACAAAGCTACAGTAATCAAGACAGTATGGTACTGGCACAAAAACAGAAATGTAGATTAATGGAACAGGATAGAAAGCCCAGAGGTAAACCCACACACCTATGGTCAACTAATCTATGGCAAAGGAGGCAAGGATATGCAGTGGAGAGAAGACAGTCTCTTCAGTAAGTAGTGCTGGGAAAACTGGACAGCTACATGTAAAAGAATGAAATTAGAGCACTCCCTAACACCATACATAAAAATAAACTCAAAATGGATTAGACCTAATTGTAAGACCGGACACTATAAAACTTTTAGAGGAAAACATAGGAAGAACACTCTTTAACATAAATCACAGCAAGATCTTTTTTGACCCACCTCCTAGAGTGATGGAAGTGAAAACAAAGGTAAACAAATGGGACCTAATGAAACGTGAGAGCTTTTGCACAGCAAAGCAAACTATGAACAGGACAAAGGGCCAACCCTCAGAATGGGAGAAAATATTTGCAGGTGAATTAATGGACAGAGGATTAATCTCCAAAATATATAAACAGCTCATGCAGCTCAATATTAAAAAAAACAAACAACCATATCAAAAAATGGGCAGAAGACCTAAATAGACATTTCTCCAAAAAAGACACACAGATGGCCAAGAGGCACATGAAAAGCTTCTCAATATCACTATTAGAGAAAAGCAAATCAAAACTGCAATGAGGTATCACCTCACACCGGTTAGAATGGGTATCATCAGAAAATCTATAATTTCAACAACAAAGACTGGAGAGGGTGAAAAAAGGGAACCCTCTTGTGCTGTTGGTGGGAATGTAGGTTGATACAGCCACTATGGATAACAGTATGGAGGTTCCTTAAAAAACTAAAAATAGAATTACCATATGACCCAGCAATCCCACTACTGGGCATATACCCAGAGAAAACCATAATTCAAAAAGACACGTGCACTCTAGGGTTCATTGCAGCACTATCTGCAGTGGCAGGTCATGGAGGCAACCTAGATGCCCATCGATGGACAAATGGACAGGGATGATGTGGTATATATATACAATGGAATATTAGTCAGCCATAAAAAGGAACAAAACTGGGTCATTTGTAGAGATGTGGATGGACCTAGAGACTGTCATGAGGAGTGGGGTGAGTCAGAAAGAGGACAAATATCATATGTTAGCGCATATGTGTGGAGTCTAGAAAGATGGTACAGATGAACTGGTTTGCAGGGCAGGGGTGGAGACACAGATTAGAGAACAAATGTATAGACACCATGTGGGGAAAGTGGGGGTGGGGGTTTGGTGGTGGTGGGATGAACTGGGAGATTGGGATTGACATGTATACACTAATATGTATGAAGTGGATGACTGATAAGAAGCTGCTGTATTAAAAATAAAATAAAATAAAATTCAGAAAAAAAAAATACTGACCAATAAAATTTTGATTAATAAAAATATTGAAATAATTTTCTGGATTTAGTGATTTTTTTGTCTGTCAGTTTTTGACAATTGTAATTCTTATTCCTTTTCTCATTGTAAATAAATATTCTCATTTTTAATCTAACTTTGTGGTTGTCATTTTCTTTATTTTCCTTGAGGAAAACCCCTAATATTGTATACGCTTCAAGCTTCCACAGTTTCTGAATCTACCTTCATTGTACTAGTAGTAGTATTGTTATTGTTATTTTATAATCAGAAAATCCACTTCTGACAATAAAAACTGTAAGTCTGGTGCTCTGAGTCTCAAAACCATTTTCTACTGGAAAAATAAGTGACTTTTAGGAGGCAATTAAAAATTCCAAATTAAAATGTTCTGTTAAATAATTAATTTCTCCATTTCTCGAATGATTTTATTTACTGTTCAACGGGTGCCAACTGAGATAAAAGGAAATGCTAGCAATAACCCCAAGAAAATGTTATCAGAAATGTACTCTTCAAGGCTACAAGTTGTACACAATAATGTGACTATACTCTTTTCAGTTATTTAAGAGTCCAGTCTTGAAGGAAGAGCCTCTGCATCTTCTGAGCTGAGGGAGGAATAAGCACTACTAGACTTGATCTTCCCAGGCTCCAGTGTTTCATGTCTTTCGTTAGATACAGAGAAATGGAAGGATATTGTCAGAAAGCAGAAGTGAGTGAGCCAAGACTCAGTGAAAAATATGTACCCTGTTGTCTCAAGTTCCCTGTATGTGGGAAGGGAGTGCCAGGTATGTGTGAGGTGGGACTCTTCCGAGGGTCGGGGGATGTGCTGGGAAAATTTCCCCAAATTGAGCTTCTCAAATGGGAAGACAGATGAGCCTGGAGTCCAAGGCTATAGGAGGAAGAGGCCAAGAGCCTCTAAGATCCTTGTACGTGCAAGACAACAAACCTGATAGGAAGTGACAGAGGAATTATCTTTGGTTGGGACAACCCAGAATTTTTGCAAGTTGAGATAGTGGCAACTTTCCTGCCTTAGTGCATAATTAATGCACCCACAGAACATCCCATGAAAAATCGGATTCCTTAATATACATAGCCCCAAGAAATCTGGTAAACTGAAGCAGATATATTGCTGAAAATGTCCTGGATTGAAACACATATAACCTCCCACAGTCAGATACCACACCCAGGTGCAAGCAGTAAGCCCACCCCTATGCAATTTGCTCTCATTTTGGAGAAACCATATTCCAAATGTGAAGATCTAACTGAGCCACATTTTCGAAGACACCTGGAAGGAATTGATATTGAGTTTCTTTGCTGTGCTTTTTTGAGAACTTATTCTGCTAAAGGATCAAATAACCACTTCAGAAAATAAAACAGTGGGTAATACTCAATGACAGCACTCCTTTTCACTACATAAAAATGCCTGAAGTAAGACATTCCTACCATACACAAAATCTATGTTATAAGTAGGGTGTGATTAAGAAATTATTGCCTAGCACCGTATGAAATCGCTCCCATTCATTTATTTTTGACCTACAACATGGCAAGCTCTAAAAAAAAAAAATGGCATATAAGAGTATGGCTCGACTAAAAAAAAAAACTATGATTTGCTTACAAATGATGTCAAACGTATTCCCCAACTTTACCATTCCTAGAAAATCTGTGGCAGCGATAGTAAATTATAAAACCACCTCTACACAACCTCTCATGGATGTGTTCTCGGAGAGCCAGACTAGCAAACAAGAAGTCAAATTTGGCATGTGAGAGAGAATACAGGAGAGGAAAATTGACAGCTGAGTACAGCCACTAAGAGTGGGCACAGCAGCAAAGGTATTCAATTTGTAGAAGAGATGGATGCAGAAAACCAGAGAATCCCCAGGGTCAGGCAACAGTGTGATTGATGGCTTCTGCCCTTGGTCCAGGAAGAAGGAGCAAGGGATCTGCGTGCAACAGGAGCAAAGGGAAAAAAACCCATGTCAGAAAGATAGGACATTGTCCCTGATATGAGGTGAACCATGGAAATAACTAGAGCACTCACATACAGAAAAATAGCTACTGAGGTATTTAATTCTTGGTATGCTCTCAAACCATCACACCCCAGGCGGGGATGTTAAAAATAACAGTGGCTCCCAAACATTTCCACAGGCTGTACACAAGAGATGGCAGAGACAATGTCACTACTAACATAAGGCCATGGTCAAGAATCAACAGATATTTAGACAAAGCCAAAACTGGCAAATGAGGATAAGGAGCCCAATAAGCAGGAGAAACCGTATCTGTAAATAATCAATAGAACCAACAAAATAGGACCTTAGGTTGAGAATAATTAATATATTCAGGAAGACTATTAAGGATGTCACATTCAAGAAACAAGATACAGCTGCCAACTAAAAATATTGTAGGTATTGTATAGCAGTATCTGTATATACACTTGCTTTGCCTTTTAAAGTTTAATAGATGGTCCGAATAAGTGGATAAGAATAAAAAAATTATCAGCTAGAAGATTAAGCTGAGTATTTTTCCCAGAATGCAATTCAAAAATGATAGAGAAGGAAAGGCAAAAAGAAAAATTGGGTCTGATAAAGCATGCTCAGAAGTCCTAGCATCTGCCTAATTGTAGGATTAGAGAAAAGAAATGAAGAGAGATAGGTATTTTTAAAAAAGAATCATCAGCAAAAATTCTGAAGAACTAATACTTGAGTATTTAGATTGAAAGGGTCCAGTGAAGGCCAAGAAAGATATAAAAATAAAAGCAACCAGCACCTTGACAAATACCAGATTCTCAAGAAACATAGCACAGGGATATCAGTTCAGTGCTTTGTGTCCAACTAGCGGGATGGGATAGGGAGAGTGGGAGGGAGACTCAAGAGGGAGGGGATATGGGCATATATGTATACGTAGAGCTGATTCACTTTGTTATACAGCAGAAACTAACACACTATTGTGAAGCAATTATAGTCCAATAAAGATGTTAAAAACAAAAAGAATAAAGGATAAGGGAGGAAAACAAAATCGAGGAGCTTCTAAGGAAGAAAACAATTTTTTTAAAGTTCCTAGAGTGAAACAAAAGCCAGATTTACATGACTTCTTATCAGCAACACTGTGTGGAAAAAGACTATAGCATAATACATACAAAAACCTGAGGACTGAATGTGGCTTAAAAATCTTATCCAGAATTCTATACCCAGCCAATTTTTGTCAACTCAAGTCTGGAAAACAAACAAGGCAAAACCATCAAGAAACTATAAGAATCATAGACTTGTACATCTAAAACATAACATAGCCTCAAAAGATGAAAATCAGAAACTAATAAAACTAGAATTAGAAGCTGATGAATTAGTAATAATTGCGAATGTCTTTAAATATAGCTCTTAGAGAAGAAAACTCAGGTACAGAACTGTAAAGAATGTAATAAACACATCTAAAAAGCATTATATGTGTATTAACCAATACAAAAGAAATATTCATAAAAGTGCCCACGTAATTGGTGAAAAGCAAATCTTAGTATATCTCTCAAAATGATACATTTAATCCATGTTCACTAACCACAGTACCATAAATTTAGGAATCAAAACAGTATTTATAAAAATAATAACGAAAAGGCCAAATACTTGGGAATTTCAAAAATATACTCCTAAATTATATCTGATTTAAAGATTAGCTAAAAATGGAAATTACAAACTATCTAGAACAGAACAGTATGAAGACACTACATCAAGCACTGGGGGCTACAAAAAAAATGATTTATAGGAATATTTACTGTTTAATTTGTGAAAGGATTTCAATCTAAAATGGAACCAGAGGAAATGACATGGAAAATCTCATGCAGGCACCCTCAGAAGGACAGAAATTAAGACCTGTGAGACAGATTTCCGGTAAAAGCCTGATTTACAGTAGACAGATTTATCTCCTGACCAAGGAATATCCCCAGAATGTCTTCCCATCCTCAAGCCAGTGGACTTACGGCTCAGACTCTGGACTTCTGCCTCTTTCAGCTCTGTGCCCACAAGTCCAGCCCGCTCCAATGCTCAACTGACTTGCCTGTAGCTGGTTATAGCACATGCGTTTCCCAAACTGCAGTTCTGCTGTTCCCAGATAAACTCAGTTTCTGGTAATTTGAGCTGACCTTGGTTTACCTCTTTAGTTAGGTTGACAAATTTAAGAGGATAGAGAAAAAAAAAGGAAAACCTAAAGATAGTGGTACATAGCACATCCAATAAATATGTAAAAATATATTAAGGAGACGGAAAACAAAACCAATTCACCGACAAAATGGAAAGTTTGTTCCAAAAAGCTGATATGTCGGATTGACCTTTGCAAATAATAAAGAAAAATTGAGAGAAGTTAAAAAAGTAACATTTGAATGAAAAATCAAGTACAATGACAAAAATATTTTAAGTAGAAGAGAAAACCAAATATGGCAACATGCAAAAGTAAAAAAAATTGAGATGAAATGTCCCAGAACATGCTCATTTCTAAATGTGAAATAAACACCACACACACACACAAACCTTGAAAGATAAATATGAAGATAGCTACCTACCTTAAAAAAAGTAGTTTACAGTATTTTAAAATTTTATTTTGAAATAATTTAGATTTAAAGAAAAATTATAAAACTAATACAGTAAGCTTCCATATGCCTTTCATTCCGTTTCTCCTAATATTAGCATCTTGCATAATATAATAATTTTATTACAATGAAATCATCCACATGGATTTAATATCATAAACTTACCTGAAGACTTACTTGGATTTCCACTTTTTGGAAATTTTCACTTACAGTATTTCCACTTTTTTCTTTCAGTTCCAGGATCCTACACTGCCTTTAGTTGTATGTCGTCTCCTCCAATTTATGAAAGTGCTCTGTCTTTCCTTGTTTTTCATGACCTTGACACTTTTGAAGAGTTCAAGTACATTATTTTATACAATGCCCCTCAATTTGGGTTAATCTTATATTTCTAATGCTTAGACTGTGATTATGCATTTGGAGCAAGAATACCACAGAAATGATTCATCCCTCTGCGTGCTTCAGTCCAGGAGTTTGTGATTCTGATATTGATGGCGTGACCTTGATCACTTAATGTGGTGTCTGCTGGATTTCTCCCCTGGTAATTGTTATTTCTCCTTTTGTAATTAATAAAGAACCTGATTTTTCTCACCATCTTGCCCGTCGATTTTAGCACTCATTTGTAGAACTTGACTACAACAATTCTATGTTGTGTTATTGGTGATTTTTTTATTTCCTTTATTTTTTTCTACATTTATTAACTGAAGTTATTCTGTGAGGGAGAGCTGTCCCTTCTCCCTCACTTAATTATTTAAATATTTACTTTTATCAGTATGAACTTATACATACTTTTTTCTGTGGATTTTACTCAATATTATCATTATTTTATTGCTTAAATTATTCCAGCTTTGGTTATTAGGAGCTTTTTCAGGTTGGCTCCTATACCTTTTCAACATTCCCCTTTCCTCTTTTTTTTTCCTTACTTTATTGATGATAATTGACAAATATAATTGTATTTTTTAAGTATATAGAATGATGATTTGATATACATATGTAGTGGTATGATTACCAAGTTCAAGGCAATTAACATATCCGTCACCTCACATAGTTAACACCTTATTATTTTGAGTAATTCTTTACTTTCCAGGACTACATCTTACTCCAGGTTCATCTTTTATTTACCCTGCCCCGGGCCTGGAATCAACCAATTTTTTCCAAGCCATCCTGCCCTTAATGGGAGAATAATATTTAGAAACAAAGACCTGGGCTCCAGGTACACTCGTAGCTACTAGAGTGTCACTGAATCTAGACCTCAGAAGATACAGCAAGGACATGTATATATCTATATCAACCGATGCACACACAGACATTATCTATCTATCTGTCTATCATCTATTATTAACAACATAGGCTTTGAATGATACTTCTTATTCCATTCCTACATAGGGTTAATGCTAGCCTTTCTCCTTTCCTTATTTCTATCTGTCCTGTCTATCAGTAAGAAATCTGGCTCTCATTACCTACAAAATATTTACTTACTTGTTAGATCCTAGTATATGCAAAACACATTTTCAGGATTCCTATACCCATACTCCTGGAAAAAAAAAGATTTATTAACACAAATATAGATTTTATGTACAGTGCTTTTTATTTTCTTCAGTCTTAGATTATTATCTCATCAAAATCCTGGTTTCCAAAGTTACTTAGGTTACTTATTTTCTTTCCCACCCTCAATATGGTTTTTTAAATATGTCATGTATTGCATTCCATTTTGCATTCTTCGTATATCCTGGTTGATTTTTTAGAATTTACATATAGTAAAAATCACTCTTTGTGGAGTTCAGTTAGTTTTGACAAATGTATAGAATCTTATCCACCATAGTTTTGCCACAGAAAAGTTTTACCACCTCAAGTATTACCTTCTGCCGTTCATATTTAATCAAGCCCTCCCTCCATCCCGGGCAAGCATTGATCTTTTTTCTGTTCCCATAGTTTTGTTTTTTCCAGAAGGTTATATAAATGGAATCAAACAATCTGTAGTTCTTGAGTCTGCTTCTTTCACATAGCAAAATAATTTTAGATTAATTATTTGATGAATTGATAATTCATTCCTTTTTATTGCTGAATAATATTTTGTTGCATGGATGTATTAAATTTTATTTATACACAAAATTAAAATGATATGGGTTGTAGTCAGGTTTTTCTGATTATGAATAGTGTTGTTATAAAAACGTGCATATAGTTTTTGTGTGAACACCAGTTTTCATTTCTCTTGGGAAAATAACCAATAAGTGAGATTGCTCGGCCATGTGAAAATGTATGTTTAACTATGTGATAAATTACCATACTGTTTTCCACAAAATGGCTGTGCCATTTTGTATTCACAGCATCTATATACGACAGCAGTGCAGGCGGCCCATAACCTCATCATCACTTTGTTATTGCCAGCATTTTTTTTACTTAAACATTCTACTAAGTGTTTACTGGAATATCATTGTGGTTTTCACTTGCATTTACCCAATGACTAATTATTTTGAGCATCTTCCATATGTTTTTTGCCATCCCTAGGCCTTTTTTGATGAAGTGTCTATTTAGATAGTTTATTTACTCTTTTTACTTAGGGTGATTGCTTTCTCACTGTTAAGTTTTGTTGTTCTCTATTCTAGATACAAGTACTTTGAGAGAAAGATGATTTGAAAACCTCAGTCTATGGATTATCTTTTCATTCTTTTAACAATGTCTTTCACATAGCCAAGGCATATAATATATATGTCTCCATATCCATATTGCCGTTATCTAAAACAACATTACATGAGGTCTAGAATACCTGGTCTAAATTTCTTGTTACTAAACTTCAGTGAATAAAGACCCAGAAAAAGATTATTATTATTGTTATTATTGAGTTGGTGGAAATGAGCTTTTTTTTGTAGAAAATAGACGAAAAGCTAGATATTAGACTGGAAATCTGCAAACTGCAAGGATATAACTGATGCTTATATCGCCATAAAAATCATGTACATGAGTTACACGTAGATGTACATTTTGTTTAATCATAATAAACATGTTGACCTCTTTGTAACAAAAAGCGATGGAAGTTAAAAGATACATGACTTCATGGGTAACTGTTTTAACATGGACAAGAACCAAATAACAAATAATAATTTAACACTAATTCAGGTATATCCCTACTTTTGCAAATGATAGGATGATGGGTCTATGCCATCCCATAATATCTAGGTCCACTGCACAAAGACAAAGCAGAGCTGTGCACCCAAAGTTAATAGCAAGGTGTCATTTCTCTAATTTTCAGAGAACTTGAAGGATGTCTCAGTTCTGTGAATACAAATCAAAATAGCCTACATTTAGGAAATTTTGAAAGACATCTGGGTATTTGAAAATGCATTTTCCTAAAATTTCCAGTAGATGGCATAAATACTCCTATTTTCCAGGTGTTGGCTATCATTAGTAATCATGAGAAGGATGCTGTAGCTCACCAGACAGAAGGAGGAGGTAGGGGGAATGGTCTCAGATCACGCGGGAAAGACTGATATACCTCTTGATTTGGAAAAAGGCATGGACGTATATACACTAGCAAATGTAAAATAGAGAGCTAGTGGGAAGCAGCCACATAGCACAGGGAGATCAGCTCCGTGCCTTGTGACCACCTAGAGGGCTGGGATGGCGGGGGGTGGGAGGGAGACGTAAGCGGGAGGAGATATGGGGATATATGAATATATACAGCTGATTCACTTTGTTATAAAGCAGAAACTAACAAAACATTGTAAAGCAATTATACTCCGATAAAGATGTTAAAAAAGAAAAAAAAAACCTTTTGTAAACAGAAATGACTGTCCTGATCTGTTTGTAATTGGTGACTTCAGAGATTTTATCAGAATGGAACTAAGTTACTGGTGTTCCTCTAGCATATATCTTAAACAAAATTAATTATTTTAAAATGCACATATATTTTAAAGAAGTAGAATTATGAATACGACATAGTCCCAGTAAACTCATGGAAATTAATTACTGAAGTTTGCAAATAACCATTAATTAAGTAATCTAACTGACATGGGGATAGAATCCCCATTTGGCCCAAAGAAGTTGTCCAGATTCACAACAGTTTCTTACGTAAGAAACTATAAGCCAGCTCACCTAATTTTACCTGTCATGTAGCTTCTGTCACTCCACATCATTTAAATGTTCTAATCCCTCTTTAATATTCCTCTAATTCCGGCTCTCTCTCATACCATGTTGTCTCTCTATCCTAAGAAATGTTTACACTCAATAGATAATAGAGTAACGGCCCCCATGAAGGACACCACTTTCCACGTACTCATAAAAATGCACACACACACTCACACGTCATTGCATCACTTCTGTATCAGTTAGGGTGCTTCAGACCACACAGTTTTGAGGAAGAAGTCGGTTGTTTCTTCTATAGCAGAAAGTTCAGACAAAGACTCTTCTTGGACTGATTCAGTGCCTAATGATGTTCAAGACTGGTGTTTTTATCTTTGTCCACTGTTCCATCCAGTCTGGAAGCAACCCGTCTCACGGTCACAGACGGATGTAGCTTCTCTAGACATGGCCACTTACGGTAATGAAAATTTTCTGAAAAAACCCTCAGGAGATGCCCCTTCACATCTTTGTCTAAGGCTAAATATGGTATGTGAGAATGCCTAAATTGTCAGGAGTTGCTTAAACTAAATAATATGTATCCCCTGGTGATGGGGTGGACCCCTGTGGCACGTGATCTCCTGGCACGTAAACACAAGCAGGGTGTGGCGGAAGAGAAGCATAGCAGTCGGACCGGAAACCACAGATAGCTACTTCTTTTGTATTCAGGTCTCAAGTCAAAAAGGGCAACATTAATGAGACCTTCTCTGAGCACCCATATGTATCCCCTTCCCATTCCCATCAACCTGCCATTGTGATCTTGCCCCTCACCTGACTACTTCAAGAACATTTTCTTTCAAAGATCTTCTTATTGTTTCCCTATCCTTCCCCTTCCCCTACTATAAAGTCAGCCCCTTTAAAGCAGAAACGCTGTCTGTCTGTTCATCACCATTCCTCCAATTCCTGGAACAGTTTCTCCTGTACACTAGATTTAGTTATTTGAGAAATAATTGTTGCATGTAAATATTAATAGAAGCATACTGATCTTTACTGGCTCCTTGTTTTAACAGTATAGAGGAGGTTAATTAGGAAGTATCTTCTTCTCTTGGACATGATTCTGGCATGAGATGAAAATACTTATGGAATTTAATAAACACCAGAGAACATCAGAACTGAGGAGGAGCTGGGAGGTGGTGGTTGGCTATAGAATTAATATCCATTAGGAGGATAAAGTAGGCTGGACCACAGCTCAATAAACAGGAAGACTGAGCCCTTAGCTAAGGAAAACGTACACCCGGAAACGATGGGGGTTTGAGTTTTAGTTGAAAAAGCACTTTTCTGTGTAGTTGTTTCTAGTGTTGTTACTTAGTAGCTGTGTTATGTTAGGCAAATTACAGATTCTCTGAAAACCTTAGTAGCATCATCTCTAAACTATGGTTGCACAATTTGCAGGATCTATTGGAAAGAACACAGGAGTTGAGGTCAAAGATCTCAGTTGGAATACTGACTCCAGCAGTAAGGACTTTTGTTTGTTTTTTTGTTTGTTTTTTTCTTCCTCTTTAACCACACATAAGTTTCTTGACTTCTCTGAATCTTGGCTTCTTTAAGTGTTAAGTAGATATTTAGAATACCATATAATTCGATTGACTCTGTTCCAGCTAGTTGTAACATTTGCCTACGTGGATCCAATTTTCTCAAATTTTAAAAGTTGGCAACTAATTCGTTATACACCCACACGTACACATACACACACACACACATCAGCAGTGTGCCAATGGGGGAAATTTTAAAAAAAAGTCTCTGGGATTTTTCTAGCCCATAGCTTTCTCATTCCAGCCTGGCTGCTAAGATGCCCAAGAGACCATCCATTAGTGAGGAAAATGGAATAATCATAAATATTTGTAGAATGAATACAATGGAAATTGGTGAATGAACTTGTAAAAGAAAATATGGCTATTAAAATTTAATCCAAGTTTAGTTCTGTAAATAAATTGCAGCAGTGAACTAAAGTGAAAATTTCAGACCTCTTTTGGTCAGCAGTGTTTGAAGACAGGTGATATTCTGGAGGTTTACAGTTGACCGATGCCATTTCTCACCCATATAGGCAAAAGCAGTGATTACACAAATCATGAAGTTAAACAAGCAAAATACTAGGGAAAACAATTTTATATATGGTCTGTTGGCTGTTTGCTGAAAAATATAACTAATTGGTTTTCATCAGACTCATTATAAACTTAATAAGAAAACGTAAAATGTTTTCTTGGTTTACGTGATTGCAATGTTAGTAAAACAATGAACACACTGTAAGCACAGTCTACACAGATGACAGAAAAGTATTTAAAATGGCTTTTCATAATACCCTGATTAAGATTAAGAAAATGGGTTATTTTTAAAGAAAATTAGGTGGATTAGTCACTGCTGGTTTAATGTTTTACTGTTTGATCAATGAAAAGATTCCACGGCTCACGGGCCCAGCCGCTCCGCGGCACGTGGGATCCTCCCAGACCGGGGCGCGAACCCGGTTCCCCTGCATCGGTAGGCGGACGCGCAACCACTGCGCCACCAGGGAAGCCCCAGGAAAACAATTTTATATATGGTCTGTTGGCTGTTTGCTGAAAAATATAACTAATTGGTTTTCATCAGACTCATTATAAACTTAATAAGAAAACGTAAAATGTTTTCTTGGTTTACGTGATTGCAATGTTAGTAAAACAATGAACACACTGTAAGCACAGTCTACACAGATGACAGAAAAGTATTTAAAATGGCTTTTCATAATACCCTGATTAAGATTAAGAAAATGGGTTATTTTTAAAGAAAATTAGGTGGATTAGTCACTGCTGGTTTAATGTTTTACTGTTTGATCAATGAAAAGATTAAAGTAACCTCAAGAGAGATCTCTTCGAAGGCTTTGTGTCAAGTGAGAGCTTTGACCTTTGTTTCCTTAATGTTTTCATAAAAGAAGATTTTAGAAAATGATTCCCATATTTGAGTTACGTAGCATTATTTTTACGTATAAGAATAAGATTGGGGCTTCCCTGGTGGCGCAGTGGTTGAGAGACCGCCTGCCGATGCAGGGGACACGGGTTCGTGCCCCCGTCCGGGAAGATCCCACATGCCGCGGAGCGGCTGGGCCCGTGAGCCGTGGCCGCTGAGCCTGCGCGTCCGGAGCCTGTGCTCCGCGACGGGAGAGGCCACAGCAGTGAGAGGCCCACGTACCGCAAAAAAAAAAAAAAAAAAAAAAAGATTGAAATAAATATAATGACCAAAGGCAAGATTCAAGCAATGCTCTTGATTCTAGAAATCAATTGCTTACATGTAGGAACAGAGATGGTGGGAGATGGCCTAGTATCAGCCTATGATGAACTGCCTTCTGCGTTTACTGTATGATTACCCGCCAAGCTGTGAAGTGGCTAGGAAAAAAAAAAGAGATATTATTCTGTACCCATAGTCTAGATGGGGATGCATACTTGGACGAGGACATTCCAGTAAAAAATCTCCACTCAACAAAACATAATAAAACAAAACAATCCAAAAAAACCCAAACAGCAGGAGGAATTAGAGGCAGGCTCTCACTTCGGGGTGAGAGTGTATGGCGTGAGTGTGGACCAACAGGAAAGTTTACAAGGAAAAAGAGGCACCTCTGACTTTTTTATGAATCTCAAGGTTTGACTGGTAATGTTTCCTTCACTTAATGGATAGGCATTTCTTTCAGAAGTCTTCCTTGAATGTTTTGTCACACTCTAAACAATTCCAGAAAATACCTTCAATGTTTTTTGTAAAGCTGCCGGTTTTGGAAAATGTGCCTAGAGAGAGCAACTCCATCTCTTTCTGCCACCTCCCTACCCCTGTGCTTTTGAGAGGAGGGTTTAATAACAACTGCTGAGGAGCATGGTGACAAGATTAAGGTGGCT
The DNA here is from genome assembly GCF_002837175.3 of Physeter macrocephalus. Taxonomy (NCBI): domain Eukaryota; kingdom Metazoa; phylum Chordata; class Mammalia; order Artiodactyla; family Physeteridae; genus Physeter; species Physeter macrocephalus. Next base: position 31,274,676 of record NC_041221.1, on the reverse strand, counting down.
TGACATGAGTAATGGGAAGGTTCTGCAGCATGTGCACAAGACATCATAAGAACTTTGATATGAGTCAGGAAGAGAAATATTAATAAATATGTTTTATTCTCCTCAATGATTTGGGGTGAGGGATATTATATATTTTTCAAGGTTATTATTCTCATAAAGCAGAAGGCTAGAGATATAGCTAGAGCTTCCTTTTTTCTGGAAGGGGTTATAGGGAACATGTGGCTAAAGCTTTGTGCATTTCATGGAACAGGATTTGATATTCCAGATTTGATATGTAACATCAGAGAGAGAATCTCTTGGGAAAGTGCACAGTACTTCCTATAAACATCAGGATAGAGCTGTTTAAAGTATTTTTTGGTCTGATCAAAAGGGTTTACACCCAAGACTAGGGGGCTAAAGAGAAATGCAAGATGTTACAGTTGGAAAATCAGATACTCTCACTGTAAAATAGAAGCTACCAGGTCTTCTGAAGGCTAAGGTCAGATCTAGCCCAGAGTCCCTTCTACCCACTTCTATTGGCTACAGCAAGTCACAAGCCCAGTTCAGACTCAATTCCCATTTGTAGACAGGAAATGTACATTTTTTGGAAAAATTAATATTGTACTAAAATTCATATTGATAGTAAGTGCTGTAGCACAAATTTGTCTGATTCCATCTTTCATTTCACCTCAGCATGCTGCCTTTAAGTTCATCAAAACATTCAATAAGAAATTCTGTAATATTATTGGAAATACGATGAAAATGCAAGTTGGACAATTACACAGTTATTCAATACATGTGGGCAATTTATAGGTGTCATAACTCAGAGATTTAAAAACAAATTTTCGTCCTGTTTTATTCAACCCTTTTATCAATGACTTTATTTAATGTTTTATTAATTACATTAAGTCAGTAGAAGTCTCAGTAAATGAAGCTAAATTCTCAAATGTATTTTATATTCCAGCACATAAGCTACCTTTGAAATTGTTAGCTATGCTTTTGGAAAAAGAGCTAAAATGGAGGATTTAAATCAAACAACACAGTTCATACAGTTTTAATATATTTCCTGTTAATGTAGTACATGGTGACAGTGTATACTGCAGAAGTTCTTCATTTCTTTACTTCTATATAATTTCCCTCCTTTCCATCTCTGTAAATCTGATTGGGAACACAATCATCAGGGTTATATAATTTGTAATTGTTTATTTGAGGGATTTTTTTCAGATATAATTGAGGAGATTTTTCCCCAAAGTTTGTATTTTTCCAAACATATCCTGTAACTGCTGAGTTGTTGAGAAATAGGCACAGGTGACCTCAGATTCACTACCTTCAGTTTCTAACAGTAAATTGTATTTTGTCATGATTTGGCTTTATGAGGTAGGCTTAGTCTTACACATAGAATGTACCACAATTTGGTGTTTTTCTCTCCTTCCAGAAAGGCAATAGAATAAATACAGTAGAAACATCGGAGGGCATAAATAGAGGAACATAGTCAGAATGACAGAAGACAGCAGGTGATAGAAAGCAGTTCAGGTGGTACTGCAGGACCGACTATATTCAGTTTGCAACCAAGCAGAACCCTATGGGGACTTCCCAGGACAGACCCACACATCCTATTCCTGACTCTTATTTGTAGGAAAACTGTAGCCTCCTAGACCCTCCCTGAGTTCCAAAGAATACATTTAATCAGAGAAGTGAGAAAATGCAGAAACAAAGGAAACAGCCAAGCAAGACAAAATAATAATCAAGGACCTTCAGTTCCTCCTCAAGGGCTATAGATGATATTCTGAGCCAAATCCTTTGAACTGTTTTACAGATGCTGAAACCCCTACCAGGTGGAAGAAGTTAACTGTATGTGGCCCACAAGCAAGTAGTACCTAGACTGGTTGGAACCAGAAGGTTGATGATGTTGACTCCTGATTACCTACCTCACCACCAACCAATCAGAATAAAGTCCACAAGCTGATCACAAACCCAACAACCCCCCTCCCTCACCCTGTTTTTAAAAACTTTTGCCTGAAAGCCATCGGGGGGTTCAGGTCTTTTGAGCAATAATTGCCTGGACTCCTTGTTTGGCGCCTGCAATAAACGTTGCACTTTCCTTCACCACAACCCAACGTCAGTAGATTGGCTTTACTGCACATGGGCCAGGGGACCCGAATTTGGTTAGGTAACAAGTTGGGCACAGATGCTGGAAAGGACTAAAGAGGAAGAAGCTTTTCCTTGATGGTGAACCAGCATCAAAGACTCTCCAGACTGGGAGTGAGCAAGAAGTGGGGAGTGAAAAAGTTGCCTCTGTAACATCCGCTCCAGCTCAGGTCCATGTCCCAACACAGGCAGCAAGAGGTCCCCCAAGGCAAAATTAGATAATCCATCCCAAATCCTCCAGACACTGAAAAATCTTTCTGGGAAAACCGAAGATGCTTGGAAGACATTTTGTAAGTACTTTCAATCTGAAGCATGAGTCACTTTTACACTAGAGAATTTTTATATAGTTATTTGATTATTGTTTTCTGCCTTCCCTCTTGGTTCTCCCTTTCTGGAATTAATTTTAAACAAATATTGCAACTTCTGGATACATCCTCTAGCCTCTCCCCCTCTCCCTTGTCCTCTCACTCTCCCATTTTTCTTATGTGTTTTCTTTTTGAATTTGCTTGCTTTCCCTTTTTCTAAATTGATTTCTAGGCAAATCACTGTACTCCACCTTCATGATGATTAATCTGAGAGTTGGCGGGGATCTGGCTCTCAGTGAAAAGATGCTCCTTGTTTACTCTGGCCGGAAATTACCTGGTGCCTTCTATTTCTCTGTCTGGCCTCAATTTCTGATGTTGTAAGTAGCAGGTGAAGTGCATCACTTATAAACCTGTTTATGGCTTTACTTAGGACAGACACTGGTGCTTGGCTTCTTGAAACTGGACTCTGGAATTGCCATTCTGAAATCTTGTGTCACAATCCCTCTACCTGGCCCATGGGATACTTTATCCTAGGTCATGCTGTATCTGACTTAAGGGTTTTCCTGTATACATACACATATATTTGTCAGCAATCGAATTTATTTTTTCTATATTTTAGACGTTTTCCTGTTTCACGTTCATTAATTATAGCCATAGAGGTTTCCTAGTAGTTATGGATTATCTCTTATTCTTATAGTTCTTTCATCTTAATTGGATTTTGGTAGTGAAGAAAGATATACTCATCAGCTTTCCTGAACCTGAATCCAAAATCCATTTCTAAAATGTACACTCAAATGCCTCTACTTTAATGGGAAATCAATCAAAGTGAAAATGATGGGAAAAAAAACCCCAAGTCTACTGATGGATATGATAATTATGATAGACATGCTCTTGGTTTTTGACTAGAGGATTGGACTATATGTCAAATGGAAAACGAACATTAGCTTACACCCTTGTAGCTCAATACTAGGGCCTTAAGGGAAGTAAAAAAATAATATTGCATCACAACATCCCTTATCATGCCAGAAAGTCATATGATGACTCTTTTCCACTTTTCAACATGTAAATCAATTTACATGAGATAAAAAAATTCATTTTACAATTAATTGTGGATTATAGAATTTCAAAATAGAGTGATGGGTTAATGTCTTACTTTTATCTTTTCAAACTAAGTTATTTATCAGATTATTTCCTTATGAATCATGCTAACCCAATGCTACCCTTTACTGTTCCTCTCTTTTTCTTAATGCTGGGATTGTGGTCGCTCTATCTCATTGCTTTCCACTGTCGACCAAACTACTAGTGTTTTACTTCAGAAAGTTGATGTGAACTGGATGTAGAGTTTTAAATTATTTTTGGTAAAATCCATATATCTTTTATCAATAAAGATTTATTAAAAAAACATGTTTTCGAGTCTTTGGACTTTGTTTTTGAATGTTCCTGCTAGATTATTTTTAACTGGAATTCTCAGAGTGGATACATTCTGAATATACTACCCATAACTACCTCTACTTTCAGCATTCTGTATTTTACTTCTTCATTTTCCAACATAGTGAGAATTCTGGTATTGTTTTCAAATTTATAATCTCATCTATATTTTTATTGGTGTTCGATATTCATGATGCTGCTATTTTATCTTCTCCACTGCTCCTTTCTCACACTAACGAAGGGAACATCCACAGAAAGCACAATAGTATTATCCAGACCAAAAGATGCCATTCTAAACCGCAGGATTATCACCATTAAAACACCTACAACTCTGCCCACTGAGCCAGTTCTCTCAGGTTATAACTTTTTGGTGACCTTAATAATTAAAAAAAAAAAAAAAGCCTTTACACTTTTATTACCCAATGCACTAAGGAGTCTTATACTATTGTCGCTTTGTTCCAAATGTAAACCATCTTTTCTTTACTGGCACACAATAGACAGTGTGGTATTCCATAACGCCTTCTGTTCTCAGACTCTGCACTCAGGGTAATTATCTTTGCCAACCATTTCATTTTCTGCCTTTTCCCTTGTGTAATTTCCTAGCAATTGTGTGTGGTTGGTTGCTCTATCCAAATGGCTTTCAAGCTGAACACATGCTTCAAATTCACTTAAGCACTTAGGCAGCATGGGAATTATCTGTTACTTGGGGTACTCTCACAGACCACATTTCTATTAGTGTCATAACCATGTCCTTCCTAATCAGAGGGGAAAAAATACTGTAAGGTCACTATGTGTGTGAGTTCAAAACAAATAGCATTTGAAGTCTGCAAATATATCAATGTATCCTGAACATATAAATCATTCAGTTTCTGCCAATGTAGTCAGAGCTGTAAAAATTGAGTTAAGGTCTCTCTAATTTAGATATATTTATTTCACTTTGATCTTCATGCATCTCTCCCATTTCCCTTTCTCATTTTATTTATTTATTTTTGGCCGGCACATAGGATATGTATATTTTGGTGAGATTTTTTAAAGTGTCATATAATTGCTATAATGTCCAAAATTATAGATGTCAAGTCATCAGGCAGGGAAGCTATTCCATATGTAAAAATTGCCCTAAAATTGACATGAAATATTCATGTTTTACTACTTCTGAGGCAAAGAATGAAAGAATAGGATGATAAAGACATGCTAAAATAAGCTTGCATTTCCGTTTTAAAATGTTGTCTGTTGAACAAATATATGGAGGAAAGGCAGAGGCCAGAAGATTTAAAGAAGCATTCATTGATCATCTTCAGTATAAAAGAAACATTTTTATTCTCACAAAAAAAGAAGAATTTAGCATTATGTACATCTAGAGATCCACTATCCAGATTTAACCACCAATTACATTTCCCTTTCTCTCTCTCTCCCTCTCTCTGTCTTTTTCTCTGCCTTCCCCTCCTCTCTCTCTCCAGCATTCTAGCTGAGTTTTTATTTTGAATAATGCTATTTCATCTTATATTTATTCCATTTACCATAAAATTTAAATTTTTTTCATGGTATTATTCTTTTATAAATGGGTACAGACTATTTTATTCTACTGAATGGATATTAATTTATTTTTCTCTTTTTTATTGCTGGATATTTACATTTAGAGAGTAGATTTCTAGTTGTGCCTGAATATCCTTCCCTCATTTTCCACAATCAAAAAAATGTAGGTGCATATGCTCATAGTCCTTCCCTGATTCCTGTGAGATGAATGTGGACTTGACTGTGTAACTGGACACAACCTCCCAGAGATGGCAGTGTGATAGGCACTGTGGACAGAACTTGAAACCCTGGCAAATTTTGAGGCAGAGTAATTACATGAGGACTAAATTCCCCAGCTCAGACCTTTTTAAAGAAACCTCTATCAAGTCATAAGACGTTAATCCAATCTAAAGTGGATGATAGTTTGGAGGGTCCAGCTTCTTCTCTTGCCCTTATTTCTACAGACAGCTCTGTACCCCTGGGCTTTTAATGCAGTCAGTAATTCTCACATAAAACAAGTGACTCACCTTTGCTTTCTGATGGTCCAGGACATTTGCCTTCTACTATCACTCGTGGGAACGTCTCACATCATCTGTCTCTTTACATCCTATACTCACCTCTCTCCCTGACTAGGAAGAACAGATATTCCTCTGTAAGGATCCAGCCCTTTCACTCTGAAAAGGATTTTTCACTCTGAAAAGGAGCAATGAAATTAAACATAGCATCCTGAGCTGTTGGGTAGTCGAGTTTTTTTTTCATGGAGCTCCAGGACTTGGGTTTGATCAGATTCAAGTACAGACTCTACATTTGAAACAATCGTCCTTTTCAACACTCAGGGAGTATGGCTTTGCCTAGCTAAGCTACAAGACTAGTACTGACATTATCTTTGGAAGGCTCCATTCTCTCTTCTATTCCACTTAGCCCCTTCCCCTTCCCCAGTCCATTGGCAATGCCGTTATATTTTTGGACCTCATTTGTGGACACGTTCAGATTCTTTCCAGTGGCCTTCCATGACTCTGTAAGAACTGTAGCTGGATACCTGTTTAGGTGACCTCAGGAATTCTATAAAAAATAAAAGAAATTTATCTTTCCCTCCCCGAAAGAGAAACTTCAGAGATGTACCAGTGTCAACCTGTCACACCCCTGGACCAGATTATATATCCTCTTAAAGCTGCATCTAGGACTGTATCTCACACATATTACCTAGGTGTGCAAAAATGTTATTTAATTTATTCTTAAACTAAACATAACTTGTGATTCTGAGTTAACAGCTTGATCTGAGTTAAACCATATAAATAAGTGCAGTCCAGATATACCAGGTTCTCTCTGCCTAAGCCTGTCTATGGGGGGATGTGGCTAAAATTCCCATTAGTATCTACTGTCCTCTTACCCCTTAAGAAATAGGACTCAGGAGTTTACTTGGTATGTCAACTGTCCATCTAGAAATTTCATTTCACAGCCTCTTTGTAGCTGAGATTGCATAAATGCAGACAGGCATTTGAATAAGCTTTGGCAGAGGAGCTAAAGTGGCCTGTGTGATTCCTGGGCCATCTACTTTCAGAGAAGTTCTAAATTGACATCAATCCACAATACAAGCCACATTCTCGCCATAGTGAATTTCACTTTTCTCCTCCACTAGGCCTCGTGTTGGGACACTGGTTTCTTCTTCCCTTTCTGTAGACCGTTCATAAAGCTGTTCTCACCATCTCCTCTGTCGGAAAACACTGCTACATTTTTCTCAGGTCTTATCATGAAATATTTCACATTGCTCCATGCTTTCAAAATTTTGCCAGAGAAAAGTAGGATCCTCTGTTGAAGATCCCTGCCTTCAAAAAGAATCATCTCATGTTTCTTAAAATTTTTGTCCTCCCTAAAATTTGTCCTGAGAGGGTCTACAGGACAAATAGGCAACCCTACTCCCTCTTGTTCTTATGCTAAAACTATCTGTCCCCCCCGTCTTGGAGTTTGTTGAAAACACATTTAATATAAGGCTGGTAGGAGCAGAATGAGAGGACGACAAGGATGTCATTACATTAGAGTTACACATATTCCCTAATGTTTGGTTTTTTGTTTTTTGTTTTTTCCGGTATGCGGGCCTCTCCCATTGCAGAGCACAGGCTCCGGACGCACAGGCTCAGCGGCCATGGCTCACGGGCCCAGCCGCTCCGCGGCATATGGGATCTTCCCGGAACGGGGCACGAACCCGTGTCCCCTGCATCGGCAGGCGGATTCTCAACCACTGTGCCACCAGGGAAGCCCCCTAATATTTTTAAACTCGCATTTCATACAGTGTCTTTGGCCTATCATTTCAGAATGTCATTTTTTCCCCAGAAGTCCATATATGGGGTGGTTTTGAAGGAACAAAAGTGGCTTTTGATTTCTTAACTTGTTAGACTGCCACAAATTATCCCATCATGCCACATAGAAAGACTACGATGGGATACATGAAAAAGGAAAGGAAAAAGGGATATGATTAATATGTAATGCTCCTACTATATCTCCAGCCACTGGATAAAGAAAAGCAGGCTTTTGATCATTTGCTTCCTCTCATTTTCCTCTGTGCACCTCTTCCCCTCTCCCCTACCTCCAAATGTGAACCCTGCCTGAGTGTGCATTCTCTTTTCTGCTGCAGAAAAGCAAAATCAGCAGATAGAGAGGTCCATGAGGTAAAAAGACTAGAGAGAAAGGGAAAGCATTGATGAAAGAAGCCATATCTATTTTGTAACAAAGAGTTGACAGGGGAGATGTAAAAGAAAAAGAGAGAATCTGCTTGAGCTGGGAATGGAGAAAAAGCTTTTTGAGAGTTGGAAAATTAGAGGCTTCTGAGCACTGTAGATATGATAACATTAGAGAAAAAAGAATATGAGAAGAGCTTCTGGGATAGTTATTCATTTATCTTTTAAACTTATTCTGAACGATGCAAGGTAAAGATAACAATTATTACTCTTTTTTATTTTGGAGTGTTGCAAATGGACATCAAAACAAGGACTGGGAATTATGTGTCTGGCATTCATATGGACCGCTTGAAGATTTCCACATGGGATTTGCATATAAAGATACAACACTCAGCGATGCTTTCTCAGATCAAGGTCACCATCTTAAACTTGCTACCTTCAAATATATCTAGATTCTCATCACTTGTTACCATCTTTTCTAGTTCCCATTCCACTCTCAGCCAAGCTTTATAACCCCTCTCCTAGAATATTGCTATGGATTGATAACTGGTCTCTGCTCTACATTGCTTCTGCCTTTGCTTTCCTAAGTGTATTCTCCCCAACGCTGATAATCCTTTTTTTAAAATATATCAGCCAAATCATGGCATTAATCTGAACAAAACTCTATAGTAGCTTCCCATATCACTCAAAATAGAATCCAAAATCCTTGTAAGGGCCTGTGAGACTCTGCGGGATTTGCACGTTGACATCTATGGCTTTTTTCCTACACTCAACCCTCACACTCTCCTCTTCATGCATACTGGATATTTCTCTGTTTTACTGTTCTTCAGGAATGCACTAGCCTCAGGGAATTTTGGATTACTATTTCCTCTGTTTGAAATTTTCATTCACTGTGCATCCGGGGAGCAACAAATCTCATTCTCTCACGTTTTTCAAGTCTCTGTTTAAATGTAAAACTATCCTGGAGATCTGTTCTGCCTCCCTACTTAAAATAAGGAGTACTCGTTCTCCCTGTGTTTTTAATTCTGCATATCCAATTTTATTTATTTTTCTTCATAACACTTATTGTTCTCTGACATATTATACAGAGGCTTGTTTATCTTCTTGTTTTTTTATCTCCCACAATTACAATGTAAGATTTATGAGTTTTGCTCTCTGCTAAATCTCCTGTGTCCCCAAAATGCCTGGCACTCAATAAATATTTGTTGAAAGAGTGAATGAATAAATGCCATATACTGAGAAAAGAGTGCAAAGTAGTGAGGGAGTGATACAGTTTGAGCCACGTAGCATTAAGAGAATATTACATAGTCTATGAATGAATTCTGGGGAGATGGTGGCAAGAGTGTCATAGTTTCTGAAACCCCTTAATCCTCCAATAAAAATAAACAAAGCAAGTAGGATATCAATATTAAAAACCCAAAGATGATGTCTAAAATAAAATTTGGTGGCAGCATATGGGTAGGTAGGAGCAAAGCAAGGCAGCTAAAAGACTCATGTGTTGTGAGTCTACGTGTACTAGGAAGCAGGGAAATGCAAAGGCATATCTGATGCACAAGAGAAGAGAAGCCCTCTTCTAGTGAGCAGACATCTCCTAGAACAGCAGCTGAAAATAAGAGGGGTTTCAGGAGAATCCAGTTGGCAAATTAAATGCAAGGGAATCCTAGTAAATTCTGAAAGCAGTCTGAGTTCCAGGCATTTTTAGAAACTAGTAATCTTTCTTCCAGAATAAAGCCTAATTTAAAGGAAAAATGATATGTAAAATATCCAGGACAAAAAGAATAGAAGATACAGATAAAAGTGAGGGAAGAAGTAGATAAGGCAGATCTCAGAAAGTAACAAGTATTTTTTTTCCCCTTTTTTGATCACTTAACGAAAACAATACAAGAGAGTTCTAGAGCACTAGAAATGGAAAAGTTATCTTGCCCCTGTCCTCCCTTCTAATGGTACAGAAAAATTTATTTCATTAAAACCCATAACAACAGTGACTGCAATCAAATTCTATATACAGATATTAAGCATAATAAAGTATATATAGAGAATGAAACACTTTAAAAAGACGAAACCACAAAATAAAATTATGACCTAAATTTCAAAATGAGTTAAATGCATTAAAAATAGAAACTATGAAAGAATAAGGTAAATCAGATATTTTTAAAAACTCCAAATGAGGAAGTTGATCTAAAGAATGAGTTGAGAAGAGGGGATACAAAACTCAGAAAAACATTAAAAAGAAAAAAATTTGAGGAATCAAGACAAAAATTAGAAAAAGCACAAGAGAAAATATAATGGATACTGTTGTAGCTATATAAGATAGAAATAATCGTTTTTGAAATTTAAAAATAAATGAAGGGAGAAATACAAGTGAATCCGAGACAAAGTAATAAATATAGAAGGTAGAAAAAAGGGTCAACATACATTAGCTAGCAGTCCAAAAAGATAAAACAAAAGCAATGGAATGGACTCATACTAAAAACTATTATTCAATAGAATATTCATAAAATAATAAAAATAGCTAAATAGTTAAAAGACAGATCATATGTCTAAGATAATTCTGAAATGTATTTTAGTAAAACTATTAGATTTTTTTTAGAAAAATCAATTTTAGATACAAATAAATGGAGACACATTCCATTTACATGTATAGGAAGACTCAATGTTGTCAAGATGTCAGTTTTTCCCGAATTAGTCTACAAATTTAACACAATTCCAAATAAAATCCCAGCAAGTTATTTTGTGAATGTCAGCAAAGTGCTTTCAAAGTTTACATGGAGAGGCAAAAGACCCACAATAGTTAATTCAATATTCAATGAGAAGAATAAAATGGGAGGACTGATATTATAAAGCTATAGTAGTCAAGACAGTGTGATATTGGTGAAAGAATAGACAAATGGATCTATGGAACAGAATAGTGTCCAAAAATAGACCCACACAAATATAGTCAACTGATCTTTGATGAAGGAGCAAAGACAGTTCAATGGAAAAAACAGTGCCTTTTCAACAAGTGGTGCTGGATAACTAGACATGCACGTGCAAAAAAAAAAAAATCTAGACATAGACTTTACACCTTTCACAAAAATGAACTCAAAAAACTCAAAATAGATCACAGACCAAAATATGAAATGCAAACATATAAAACTCCTGGGAGATACTGTAGGAGAAAATCTAGATGAGCTTGGATTTGAGGATGACTTTTCAATACATAAAGCAAAAAGCACGAAAGGAAAAAAAAAAAAAATCTAAGGTTAAAAAAGTTAACAATAAGAAAACAAACAACCCAATTTAAAAATGGGCAAAAGATCTAAACATACTTTTTCAAAGAAGACATACAGATGGAAAACAAGCCTATTTAAAGGTATTCAATATCATGTGTCGTTAGGGAAGTGAAAATTAAAACAACAGTGTGATACCACTACGCATCTATTAGCATGGCTAAAATCCCAAACACTAACAACACCAAATGCTAACAAGGAGGTGGGGCAACAGGAACTCTGATTCATTGTTGGTGGGAATGCAAAATGTCACAGCCATTTTGGAAGACAGTTTGGTGCTTTCTTACAAAACAAAACATCCTCATATCATGTGATCCAGTAATCTCACTTCTTGGTATTTACCCAAAAGAGTTGAAAATTTATGTCCATGCATACACCTGCACACAGATGTTTATAGTAGCTTTATTCATAATTGCCAAAAATTTGGAAGCAACCAAGATGTCGTTGGATTGGTGAATTGATAAACCGTGGTACATTCAGACAATGGAATATTATTCAGTGGTAAAAAGATATGTGAGTTATCAAGCAAATACATAGGGGAATATTAATGACATATTACTAAGTGAAAGAAGCCATTCCAAAACAACTACATACAGGCAAAACTATGGAGACAGTAAAAACATCAGTGGTGGGAGAGAAGGGAGGATTGAACAGACACAATAAAAGAGCATTTTTAGGGCAGTAAAACTATTCTGTGTGATACCGTAATGATGGCTACCTGTTATACATATGTCAATACCCAGAGAATGTACAATACAAAAAGTGAAGCCTTATGTAATCTATGGACATTAACGTAATAATAATCCGTCAGTATTCACTCACCAAATATAGTAAATGGCACACACTAGTGCAAGATGTTAATAATAGGGGAAACAGGAGAAGGGGAAGAGTGAGTGGGGAGATGGAAATTGTTCTTTCAATTTTCCTATAAGCCTAAAACTGCTCAAAAATAATCTAATTGAAAAATATAAAGATTACCCACTTTCCAAAAATAAAAATCAATTGGATATCCAAGCAATAATGACTAAGTTCAGATTGGTGTCAGGCTCTAAGAGTTCCTCTCTATTCCAGAAAGCAGTGAATTGACACATTTAATTTGGTATAGGAAAGAAAATGTGATTAAAGGCTCTGCATCTAGTCAATCTTATCTTTAGTTATGAAGGCTGTGAAAACAAACAAACATGTTTGAAAGTGGAAGAACTCAGAGAATATTATTCCCAGGAGCTTTCCTAATGAATCTATTTTAAGCTCCAAATAGCCAAAGTGATTGAAGTGATATCAATTATTTCTCAGCCAGTGGTGCATTGACGGGCGTGCAGATGGTGGGAGCTCTCCACCCTGGCACAGAGGTGTATTTCATCATTGTAATTGTTCCAAATTGCCAGTTCATGGTGTTAATTAAAATCAGACAGATTATAATCAGTTTCATTACTGTTTACACTCTCTGCATTCTCTCATTGCCTTCTTACCTACACTCGGGGCTCACCACTACCATCAGCCCGAATTTATATGTCACATAAATCACTAAATCACATGATCAATTGTAGAGTGGAAAAGCAAACGGAGAGAAATATAAAATACACACGCTATTTTGGGCATGAAATTCTCCGTGTTTTATGGGCTGCTCCCCAAAATTGTTTCTTATTTTGAATTGTTCATGGGAAATTCTTAAAAAATGGAGGCAAAAGACCTTCTATGTCTGAAAGCTATTACCTTCAGGACCTGTTACTTTTTTATTCGAGTGAAGCCTGCAAAACTACTGAAAGTTCTAACAAATTCGACTACTTCTGATAGGAAAAAATAAGATTCTTTTTCAAAACATAAAGAACAAGAGATTGAATGGGAAAAGCAGAAAGTTGAGAATGGAGGAGAAACTATTCCTTGCCTTTATATTTCAAGAAATGTTTTGTATATCTTCTAGAGAGCATTCCCACAATGAAGTAAATACTATTTCATTTCATTCTCTTCCCACCCCTGTTTCCCCACTACCCAGGATTAACACACACACACACACACACACACACACACACACACACACACACACCTTTGTGAACAAGACATCTGGTGACTCCTGTGTTTTCCTCACCTCTATGACTAATTGGCTCTGTACCCTTAGGCCAGTAAGTACCATATTGGAGTTCAATTTCATCGTTTGTAACATAAACAATGTTTGGGATAGATGACTTCTAGTGTCTGTATGGGAGTTAAGCGCATGGGGGAGCATGGTTAACAGAAGATTAGGTAAAGTAGTAAGGTGTAATAACAAGGAGTTGGGTATTTGGTCACAGGATCAGAGTTTAAGATGCAAAGTCTAGAACTACCCATTTATCAATACATCTTTGAGCTTAGCTACATAGCAGAAAAAAAGATTTTTTACAGTTATTATGCAATAAGTTATGACATTTACCTATAAAATGCTATACACTGATGTCATTAAACCATATATATGTGTGTGTGTGTATATATATATATATACTTAAATGTCTGAGCTACATTGGAGAATATGTGGAAGTTGGAGCTGTAAAGTTTTGAAGTATGCAGTTTCAATCTTGAGGGTCTAGTTAGATAAACAAATGTCTTCAGTATGGTGTGATTTCACTCAGTTAAGAAATTCTTATTACCTTCCTGCCTTATCCCTGCCTTCCTTTCCCCAAACTAGAAAATTATTTTTTCCCTCCAAAGCAAAGCTGGTTTCTTAAGGAATTGATATCTTTTGGAGATCAGGTTCTCACCTACCCGACCTATAAAATGCTATACACTGATGTCATTAAACCATATATATGTGTGTGTGTGTATATATATGTATATATATATATTTAAATGTCTGAGCTACATTGGAGAATATGTGGAAGTTGGAGCTGTAAAGTTTTGAAGTATGCAGTTTCAATCTTGAGGGTCTAGTTAGATAAACAAATGTCTTCAGTATGGTGTGATTTCACTCAGTTAAGAAATTCTTATTACCTTCCTGCCTTATCCCTGCCTTCCTTTCCCCAAACTAGAAAATTATTTTTTCCCTCCAAAGCAAAGCTGGTTTATTAAGGAATTGATATCTTTTGGAGATCAGGTTCTCACCTACTCTAATTAGTTCAAAGCTCCCCCTCAGGCTTCACTAAATACACACAGAAATTGTATTCTTATTCTGATAAACTTGAATGCACCATGCAAAATTTTTAAGCTTCCTTTTGCCTGATTTTTCTCCATATACAGAAAAAAAAATCCTGGTCCAAGTGGACATTTAACCATTTCTTATGAATGCAAACAGTAACTTGCAAATAGTAACTCACAAATAGAAAACGCAACTACCTCAATGTTTTGCCACTAATAAAACGGAGAAAAGCTGGTGGACCAGTAATCTAAGGGAGGTGAGCAGGGAAACGAAGGTCGTGGCCAATCATTTATCTTGGTTATCAACCTTTGAGCCTTACTGCATGTCAATTATCCTAACTGAAGAGGTTGATGTGTGCAGTGAGGAGGTGGTGAGGCAGATATGAGAAAAGTAAGAAAAAGTACTGTCATTAAGTGTCTCAACAAGCCAAGCTTTACTAGGGACTACCACATTTAAATTCTTTTCAGCAGAACTACAGTTAACCAAAAATCTGGCTCCAGTTCCAGTAGTTGAACGTAAGTTATATTTAATAGGCTGGCAAATGGGCTCCATGTTAATCACCATGGAAATAAGATGAAGCCAATCACTAGGCAAAAGTTATGACCCAGTCATTGCTATATCTTTCAAATCCCATGAATAAAAACAAATTTAAGTTTGAAATATATCTTCAATGGGATATATGTTTCAGAGGGAATATGTGCATATGCAAATATGGAAAGAAGAAAAAGTTAAAAGTTATTAAAAGACCTAAAGCATGTTAGTGCATATCTTTTAAAATATCTTCAAATTATGTTGATTTTGTTTATGGCAATTAGAATTTATATTAGCCCATCAATTATTCCCACATAGGGGCTTTGAAGCAGGGACTCTCAAATATATTTCTCTTAACCAACCTGCTTTATGAAGCGATGCCTACAGGCTTTCTACCTCATTGTGTCTCCCACAGCCCCCATCTTCAAATATTTCTGAAACAGAAAGCAAGTATTCCCCAAAAATTGGCATTCAGTAGCCGTTCTGGAACATGACAACACAAATGGATGTACATGGATGCTCCCTGGTGGTCTAGTAGTTCGGATTCAGTACTCTCTCAAATGGATGTATATGTATGGTGGGGACTTTAAAAACAAAAGGAAAAACGGCCATAACTTTACAGTAACAGTCTATAGTCAATCCTTAAATAAGCCTGAGAAAAATAGTGCAATACAAGAAGACAATGTGCAATCCTTGTGATTGAGGTAGAAGGGCTCTGGATTTTGGACTTCAGATATAGTAGTAAACTCAGTTCTGTAAATTGCTGGGATTTTATTGTCACTTAATTCAGTGATTGGAAACTTTTTCCAAAAAGCATATGATGAGAAGTCAAAAGGTGAAAAAGCCAGTGAAAATACAGTGAGGAGTTCCAAGTACTTTTGAGATTACAGTTATCCCTCTGTATCCTTGGGGCATTGGTTCCAGGATGCCCCTGTGGATATCAAAATCCATGGATGCTCAAATCTGCAAATGTTCATTAGGTCCATGGATGTTCATTAGAGTCTCAGCTGGTTGAATCTGTGAATGCAGAATCCATGGGTCTGCAGTACCTAAAAATGTATAAATTTTATCAAGTTGTTTATTTTGTAATAGAACAAAATAAATAAACTCACATGTTGATAAACATTTTAAAAGAGATAATTCTAATATGCACATGAATGTTCAGTCAACATTTCCCCCTCATCCTTGTGGAAATTTAGGAAAAACAAAAAGTATGCAAATTTAAATGTTGGCAGGACTTCACTGGTGGTGCAGAGGTTAAGAATCTGTGCTCCTAAAGCAGGGGACCTGGGTTTGATCCCTGGTCAGGGAACTAGATCTCACATTCATGCTGCAACTAAGAGTTTGCATGCCACAACAAAGGAGCCCGCTGGCTGCAACTAAGACCTAGCACAACCAAATAAATAAATATTAAAAAAGATGTTGGCAAGACTATAGATAGATTCCAAATTAATTGCAGGAAGACAAAAGCCAATTGTGTCTCTATAGAAGACACATAGTTGTAAGTGGAGAGGAAACCCAGCCTCTTCAATAGTGAATACTAAAAGGAGTTGATAAAATGTCTATATAAAATATTTTATAAATAAGGGAAATAGAAGAGTATGACTTAGTAACAGATAAAGAACTACTCGCAAGATAAATGTTGCCATGTAGAAAAGGACATTTGAAATTACATTTTGTGTGTGTGTGAAATTTAAGCAATCATCTCTAAAATTAAGAACATAAAGCAGAAATGCAAGGATTCAAGGAATTGTTGAAAGACGGAAAAAGTAGTTCAATTTGAGGTAGAACTCAAGAAAGATGTATGAGAAAAAATAAGATTTATTTCAAAGAATTACAATAAAATTTAAGCAAGCATGGATGAAAAGGCATTAGGAAAGCACAATAAGATATAGAAGCTAGAAATAAGAAAAATAAACAAAATGTGTTGGAAAATTCTTTTTAATTTGAGAGGAAATTATAAGTATAAAACACAAAATTGATTCAATATATGTAAAATTGGAATCCCTGAAATTAAATTCAACTATTATAATAAAATGTGTATTTATAATTCAGAAACATTTTCTAAAATAAAAGATGCCTAGAAACTCCACAAAAGAGCATCCATTATGTCATAAAAATATTGACCCACACTTGTGAACACTAAGATACACATTACTTAAATTACTAAGCTTCAAAATTAAAGAATCCTGTGGGCAATCAGGCAAAAATATTAAGGCACATTTAAAGGGGGAGAAAATTAGGCCCTGGCACCTCCATAGCAAAATTCAAGAACAGATGACAATGTTGTGATAGTTATAAGATCTTTTTAAAAATAATGTGTGAACCAAGGAGAAACTTAATAGTCTTCAAAAACAAATGCGATAGTTGAATAGTTTTGAACACACAAGGTTTTTGGGGGGGAGGAGACTACTAAAGAGCAACCTTAGCCAATCCAAACAGTTTTGGTGAGACTATGAGAAAATTTAGTGCCAACAAATCTACATTATGGAAAATGTTAAAGGAAGTTCTTTATGAGGAGGAAAGTAACACCAGATGGACTCCTAGAAAAAAATAGCTCCAAAATAGCAAGTTTGTGGGGGAGGAAAAAGAAGAATTTTTTTTAAATTTTAAAATTTATTTAAAAGTCAAATGGCAGTTTAAAGCAAAATAATAACAATGTATTATTGTACTTATGTGTGATGTGTAGAACTAAAAGTAGACCTAAAATGTAAGATAAAAATGACACAAGTATGGGAGGAGATAAATGAATGTACAAAGTTGTATGGTACTTACATTACATGTGAAAAGTTATGTTATTATTTGAAGGTAGATTATGATATGATAAAATGCATATTATTAATCTGAGAGCAACCACTAAAATTTAAAACAAAGAGGGCTTTTAATATGTAATATTGGAGATAAAATACACTATTAAAATACACCCAGTTATAAATCTAAAGAAGATGAGTAAAGAGAGGAATAAAGAAAAATCAATTAGGTAAAAAACCAAATAACCAAATAGTATATTGAAATCTAACCATATGATACTTTTATTAAGTGTAAATGGACTAAACTCTCCAACTGGAAGACAGATGTTTTCAAACTGGATTAAAAAGCAAAATCCAACTACAT
This sequence comes from Physeter macrocephalus, assembly GCF_002837175.3. Classification (NCBI taxonomy): domain Eukaryota; kingdom Metazoa; phylum Chordata; class Mammalia; order Artiodactyla; family Physeteridae; genus Physeter; species Physeter macrocephalus. The sequence continues at coordinate 31,256,609 of NC_041221.1, read as the reverse complement.
GCTCTCTAAAAGAATCCCATTTTAATTAAAGGCCAAGATAGGTTAAAGTAAAAAGAAAAATGATGTTACAGTAAAAATTAATCATAATAAATCTGGATAGCTATATAAATATCAGAAAAAAAGACTCAAATCATAATATTATTATAAGTATGGAGAGGAATTTCACAATAATAAGGGATTAATTATTAATCAAGAAGATATAACAATCCAAAATGTTTATTTATAAACTTAATAACAGAGTTCCAAAGTACATAAAGTAAAAAACAACAGTTCGGAAAACACAACAAACAAATTCACAATTTTCGGTGGAGATTTCAACATTTCTCAATAAATGAGATAGACAACAAGCATGTGGAAGACTTAGCACCATGAACCAACTTGAGTTGGTGAATATTTATAGAACACTCCACTCAACAACCGCAGAATATATATTTTTTTCAAGTGCAGATAGTACGTTCACCAAGATAGATAATAACCAACATCAAAAAATGTCTCAGTTAAACTAAAGTCATTACACAGAACATCTTCTCTGAAAATAATGAAATAAAACTAATTAAATAAAGATATTTGAAAATCAATGAGTATTTGGATATTAAATAACACTCCTGTGTCATTAGCTGTACACCTAAATCTTATTCAATGCTTCTTTGTCAATTATACCTCAATAAAACTGAGCAAAAGTAAATAATACTTTTAAATAAATTAGAAAGCAGAAGAAATGGCATGGGAAATTTTAAAATATTTTGAATCAAATAAAAATTAAAATGCAACTTATTAAAAATTATGGGTTGCAGTACTTTGCAACAAATTTAAGTTTATGTTAGAAGATCAATCTTCTAAGTTGCCATCCTAAAAAAATTAGAAATAGAAGACAAATTATGTCCAATGTAAGTAGATGGGAGGAAAAATTTAATAAAAATAAGATTAAAGTAAAAAAAAAGAGAAAATAGAATAGAGAAGGTAATGAAACCAAAAGCTGTTTCTTTGAAATGAATAAGAAAATCAATAAATATCTACATATTCATCAAGATAAAAAGAGAGAAATATACATTATTGATATCAGAAATGATAGAGGGAATATGCTAATAGACACTAAATGGATTTGTTGATTAAAAAAAATTAGTCAATAGTTAATCTAAGAAAGAAATGGAAAACTTTCATCTAGGTAATCTGAGAACTATATATAACCTGGGAGACAGTCTTCATAAAGCTCTGAGGATTGTTTCGAATAGGTAAGGGGGGAGGTCCGTATATACGTCATTTTGGCAAAGCAGTACATGAAATCTAGCATACTTCGTGGTAGGTTACTGCTATTTCCAAGGAACAAATATCTTAGTGTTTTTCTAAGTATGGGAAGATGTAAGAAACTGGGTTCACAACATTTTCTCCTGAAAATACCTAACTATCCGAGAGCAGTTTTGACAGTTTTCCCAGAGCACAAAATATATCATACTGATCTTTGTCCTGCATTCCTTTCAGGGTGTATTGTAGGTCAGCAACTGCAATGGCTAATCACTTGATTCTTGTAAACTGGACCGTGGACAGCATTCTTTATTTTACAATCCCCTCCATTTTGGTCTTAATTTTGATCAAGATTTGGGAGGCACTTTGTGACCAATTTGTCCCAGGGCACTAGGAATGCTCATTTCTAGGTCAGGCGAGGATTTTGTTGATAAGCCACTCAATGTGCTGTTACTGGATTAGGCCTGGTTAACAGTAGTCAAAAGCCTCTGGAATGCCTGTCTTATTAGCCAATAATGGTCCCGGAAAATGCTCATTGCTTATTCTCATAACTAGAGTTACACTATTATGATCATTTGATCTTATAGAACTATATATTCCATCCATCGTTTGAAGTCACCTAGTCATCATTTTTTTTTATTGGAGGCTTGGTCACACATTTGATAATGCAAGAAACAATAGTCTTGTAAAATAGGCAGAATACAAATAATATAGCTAGTAACATTAATAAGGTCATAAGTAAGCATTTAAGTTAAGAATTTCCATTAGATGCAGCCCTTTTCCAATTCTTTATTTTACTTATATATAAACACAGCTTTTATTTAATTATTGGCATTATCTTTAAATAATAAAATTATTAGGAAATCATACAGATCTCATAACATTTAATTACCACCCCATGTTTAGATCTTTCTGCCAAAATGCCAAAAATATTGTTAAAAAAACAAAATTCAACTGAGTAAATTTTAAAACTCTAATTGGCTTTATTGAACAATTCAAGAATTGTACAGTTTCCCATATAGCATGTAGAGGGGAGATCCAAAGAGCTAAAGAAAGGGAAAGTTGTTTACAGGAAGAGCAAGGAAGTAAAGAACAAGAAAAGGTTATTTCAGGTTTAGATAACCTACTTATGGGGGAAGGAAGGGGTCTATGTGGCAGATTATCTCATCTTTGGGGGATGAAGAAGGCCCATCTGAGAGATTATTAGTGCTGACCAGAAAATTCCTGACTGACAGGTTAAGACTACATTTCTGGGAAAGGTTGAAGTTTTAATTAGATTAAGCATCAAGCCCTAAGCCCAGGTCTGTTGACGTGGCCAGCAGAAATGACTCCACTTTGGGCCTGTGGTTTTCTTTTTAACAACATGAAGTCAGTAGGATATAGGAAGAGGCAAAGAGAGCAGAAGCCACAGAATATAAAAATTGTCTTATATTAGAAATAAACCCCTTTTTATCTGAGCAATTTATCATTAATGTTTATAGCCTCTCAATGAGAAGAGGACTCTGAAGGTAACTGAAGCCAAATCTGGCCTCTTTACCCCGACACTGAATTAAATCTTGGAGACAGAGTTTTGGGTGAAGTAGAAAAGAATAGCTTTATTGTGTGCAAGGCAAAGGGGGCCACAGCAGGCTAATGCCCTCAAAACTGTGTGTTCCAACCTGGAGGGAGTAGTGAGAAGTGTTATAGTAATAGTTCAAAGAGGGTGTGATCAGCTAATGGACGTTCTTCTGATTGGTTGGTGGTGAGGTAAGTGGGGGTCAGCATCATCAACCTTCTGGTTCCAAGTAGTCTGGGGTCCATGAGCTTGTGTGCAGCATACCTTTGTTAACCGTTATAACCGTTAACTTCTCCAGTATCTGCAAAACAGCTCGAAGATATTGTTGTGGTACCCCTTGATGGGGAACGAGGACCTTGCCCCAAGGCTGCACTATTGTTTCTCTTGACTGTTCCTCCCTTGTGCCCTCCCTTCCCTAATTAACAACTGTTTGAACCTGCCTTTTGGAACTCAGGGTAGGTCATGGAGGCTGAATGAAGCCTATTTCCTGTAATCAAAGAAATGGGGGACACAGGAAGGCTTTTGTGCCCAGGAGCCCCACAGAATCCTGCTCTGTGTATTCCATAACTATATCCAAAATGTAGTAACAAATTCACCTTAGTAAAGGCTGTCCAACTCATTTCAATGGCACCATTAAAATCATTGATTTTTAAGACATGAATGAATAGCTCATGCCAATTTAATCATGACCTAAATTTACTAATGTATTGACTACCTTCCTCTTTTGGAAGAAAAAATTGCTTTCTGTCTCTTATCTGTTCCTCAAGGAAGCAACTAGAACTAATAAATACTTCTCACATCAGAAGATTTAATCAGAAAAAGAATAAGTAACTGAGAAAGGAACAGTTAATACACAGAGAGAGAAGTCAAGGCAGTTGTATTACCTACCTTCCTTCCACCACACAGTGTGTTGTTAATTCTAAATCCAGCTGAACATCTACCATGTGCTGTGATAAGTACCATGACCTAAATATTGCAAAAAAATGAACTTGTAGGCAAGATGGTTTACCAATAAATATCCACTTCGTATTAGATACCACGAGCGTTCTAAAAATGTTACACATGTTGAAAGCAAGATTACTTTTCAACTGAGGAAACAATGTCTTCATGTAGGATTGTTATTTACATGGAGCCTCTACTGAAGGTCAGATTCGTCCAACAAGGAGACATGGAGAAATAAAGCACCAGGTAAACCAGTATCATATAAAGAAAGGACTCAAAGCAAAGAAAGGTAGGTGTTTTTATGATTAGGAGTTAATGCATTGGCAACATAGAAGGTGGTATAAATGGAGAGGTATTTTGAGGCCAAATGTAGAGCACATTTACCATTATGTTAATAAGTTTCCTCTTCAGACTAATCTTTCCAAAGGTTTTGTATTGGATGTCTATGACTGTAATGAGAAAAAATATTAAAGTTATATAAATTTGAGAAATGCTTGGTAAACTCATTTTTCTGCTGCAAGACTTCTCAGAGCTTTTAATATGACTTGTGACTGTCTCAGGGAATCATCAGAATAAGAGCAGAGAACAGACATAATATACAATAATTCCTCAACCTATTTGACCATAAAACTCATTTATTTTTTTCACTCAGTTTTTTGTGAGATGTTTCACTAGCATTTTGGAAAAATAAATAAAAGCATGTGGGGAGAAGCTACTGAAGAAAATGATAAGATATTCCATGAACATTGGTACATAAATGATATGACCATGTGAAAATCCATCTAAATAACAATGTATAAAATGTTTTACAAAGAAAAGATTAATTCAAAATGTTGACTCGGCTCTACAGCAGTTGTCCAATTGAGAGTGAAGACCTTAACAGCTATTATCATGGATAGTAGAAACAGAAGATGACAGATAATGGTGAAAATTTTAGTTTGGAACATTGTAGGAAAATCAGTATTTGGTCGTAATTTGTAATTGTCCATATTAAACCTTGGAAATTTGAAATATTTATCCATTAATAAATTTGGAATATCTGTACAAAATCCCATTAAAAAGTTAAATGATAAATAAAATATTGATAAATATATTTTAATACTAGTAATAATCTGAAGTATTAATATTCTATATGTAAGCATGTATTATACACGTGTGTGTGTGCACATCATCTACGTTTAAAGAAGTGAACAAGCCAGTAGAGAAATAAAAAAAAAATAATATGCAATTACAGAAAAAGAAATACAAATGACTGATATATTTATTAAAAAAAAAGTTCAACCTCACTAATAATGAATTGCAAAGCAAAAAGAACAGAAGCTATCATTTTTGCTTTTTAATTGTTAAAACTTAAAATGCCTGAAGTAATCCAATGTTGGTGAAGTAATGGGAAACCAGAGAAATTCCATTGCAGAAAGGAGTCTAAAATAGTACTTTTTAGAGACCAATTTAGAATCCACCCTTTATCAACATCTTCTATCAGGTATTTGACCTGTTAAAATGAACACTTCTTTCAGAGTGAGATTTGTGACAAGCAACCAGGAGGAAGAAATTTTTTTACCTCTTACACCCTGCATATTTTACACTGAAAATGTAATAGCATGCTGACTGTGAAATTGCGATTTATAAGAAAAATATATATTTGGTTATTTAGATGACCAAAATATTTTTTATATATATATATTTGGTCTTCATCCATGGTTCCTGGCTCACAGCTCCCAAAATCCTTGGAATTGCCTAAATGTTGAGAAAAATAATTATGTATTTTGTTATTTTAATGAGGTGACTTTAGGAAAACACCTAAGATTGGGGGCTGGTTGCCTGAGTATCCAACTGGGATTTGGGGGTTGGAGCTTTCAGTCTCACCCCCTGACCTCCTGGGAGGAGAGAGACTTGCAAATTGAGTTCTATCACTAATGGTCAATGATTTAATCAATCATACCTACATAATAAGGTCTCCATAACACCCCTAAAGGGTAAGGTTCAGAGAGCTTCCACATTGATTAACACATAAAGATGTGGGAAGAGTGGCACCCTGGAGAGGACAGGGCAGCTCTGAGGCCCTTCCCACCTGCCTTGCCTTATTCATCTCTTCATCTGACTATTCCTGAGTTATATATATTTTTTATAATAAATCAGTGACCTAGTAAGTAAAACTGAAACACGAAGGAATGGGGCAGGGCACAACCTTTAAAAGAATGACATAACCACAGGATATGACAGAAACTGGTTAAAACCAACTAGGTCCAAGATGGCGGAAGATTCAACTTCCAGTAGACCTTGAGCCTCATTATGAACTCATTATAATACATTAGCATGCTAAATGACACAACCACCAGCATCATGACAGTTCTGAGGCCAACCATAAAAGGTCAAAAAGGGCATCCCTGGTGGCGCAGTGGTTGCGAGTCTGCCTGCCGATGCAGGGGACACGGGTTCGGGCCCCGTTCCGGGAAGAGCCCACATGCCGTGGAGCGGCTGGGCCCGTGAGCCATGGCCGCTGAGCCTGCGTGTCCGGAGCCTGTGCTCCGCAACGGGAGAAGCCACAACAGTGAGAGGCCCGTGTAACACACAAAAAAAGAAACCCAGGGAAAGGGTGGCTGAAACCTATGATCTAACAACCTGAACTTTGACTACATCTGAAGTCCAAGGAGGGTATTGTTGGAACCCTCAATCTATAGCCAGTGGTCAGAAGTAGAGATGACAGCCTGAAACTGCCATTGGTGTCTGAAGTGGGGAGGGGGTAGTCTTCTCGGACTGAACCCTTAACCTGTGGAATCTGATGCTATATCTGGGTAGATAGTGTCAGAATTGAGATGAATTATAGGACACCCAGCTGATGTGTGAATTCTTGGAGGTGTGAGCAAACACCACACACACACTTTGAAATTGGGTCCAGGAGCTCCATTAGTGACCAAAGATAAAGATAAATGCACTAAGGGAGTGAATATTTTCTGAAAATTATAATTTAAGCAATCTTTTAAGATAAAAAGATTTTTTTTTTAATTTCAGTAATCAAATACTGAAATTTCTTAGAGCATAATGTAGCCATAGTATATAAATGCATAGGAACAGGAAATTACCATTTTAAACCATTTTCAAACATAGAATGCTCATTAGTAGAAATATATCAATAGATTCATAATAAAATAAGAATATAGCTAAATATACATTATATTACACTATATTAAAGCATATCATACATTTTATTTTAATATGTCTTCATAATATGCCGTGCTTTAGTTCACGTCTCTGAGAAGGCACTAAAATTCCAGAAAGTGCTATTGTGTAGCTGAAAAGAACACAGGTGAGGAAAGGATTCAAGCCTTGGCCCCATTATTTACCAGTGGAGTCACTTTTGGTAATCTGCCAACAGGGGCGTTGTCCTTGGTATTTTTACTATCTGAAATGTTCTTAATCATCACCATGATTCTTTGCCTCACTTGACTCAGATATCTACTCAGATACTAGCATATTAGAGCTGTCAAACCAATCACCTGTTATTACCCACCATTCCATATTCTGCCTACATTTTCCTCTTAATCCTTATCGAGACCTAGAATACACCTGTTTTTAGTGCCTGTTTTCCCTGCTAGATTGTAAACTCCTTGACCTTAGGGGACATGCCTATCTTTGTTTGCTGAAACATAGCAAGCCTTCAGTGACTATTTGTTGAATAAATGAATGAATGAGGAATAAACAGCTTTGAGCCTCATTTTTCTCATTTATAAAATCAGGGTAATAATAAAGACTTCCTGTGGTGTTTTTGAAGATTTAAATGTGATTAAATGTTTAGCACAGTGTCTGGTACATAGTCATCACTACACATGTAACTGAAATTTTTATTTGTTGTCTCAGTTTTCTACAAGTTTAGTGATTTTCCTTTTTGAAGAATCTAATTTGTGAAGATGGTTTTAATGCTTCCTTAGACTGCTCTCCTTTCCTTTTTTTTCTAAATATCTCATTTATGCCTTTGGAATTTATATACCATTGTTTTCAAAATTTTAATTGCAATAGGGCCTCATTAAGAAATTATGATAAAAATATTCTGAGGAGTATAGTTTAAAAGGCTATAAGATAAAGCTATTTACTCACTGTTGTCATGAGAATTAAAGATTGCAGTGACTGAAGGATAGAGAATGTTTATATGAACAATACGCACATTTTCTGATAGAATCATTTTCTATCAAATGATAGAAAATATTATTCGAAAGTATGTAAAGAAAAGGATTCACTTATTCCAAAGCAGAAAGAAAAGTAGGTTTCACAAAATGTAAGGTTTGGCGTAGTTTGCTATATCTGATCTTGATACATTATTGGCTATCTTTCAGTGTTCCTGGATAGAACAAAAGCAAATATTTTTTTTCTCTAAAAACTGCTGTTTAAATTGTCAATATACATATATTTGTTGTTGCACCCAAGCTCTTGGGCAGTGCCCAAGAACAGCTGCATACTTCTACCCTTGTAATTCACTTCAGTAAAAGTCAGATAGTGTAAAGGAAACTTAAGACATATAACCTCATACCTAGAGGATATTTGACTTTACATCGTTCTTATTTAAGTAAAATAAAAACCCTGAGAATTAGGCCACCCTAGAGAAGATTTATAACCTCAGACTGACCTTGACTTTGGAAAGTTAATTCCTTCAGTCTCAGTCTCCTCATTTATGAAATGTCACCTAGTTAGCTAATCATCTTATATAGATTCTTGATCCATTCATTTATCACTTGCCATTCGTGGTTCCATGAGTAGAACACTCAGTTCCATAAACCACCAGCAAACCCTCACTAAAACTTCGAGGATTTCCTTGAGTGATTGATAAAGGTATGTAAACAGGGAAATAATATCTTATAAAAGCAGTTTTTCTATTATTGAACATTTTAAGTGGTAGTTGAGAGAAATTTACTATATTTCCCCTCTAAGGAATATTTGAAATGTACTACATTTCAGTATTTTCACGTTGGTTTATATCATATTAGTCAGAATTATTCTCTCCTGTTAATCCCTATAGCATTTAAATGCATGCATCAGTCACATGGAACATTAGAGACACTGCTTCTGTTTATTTCTGATTATATTATATCAATAAACCTTTGTTTATGAACAGATTGTATGATAATGTGAAATATTCATTCAAAAGTTGAAAAGAATTTTCGGTGAAGCTAATATTGACCCAGTTTATAAATCTTAACACAATCTTGAAGATAATCAGATCTCTTAAAGCTTGGAATTAAATGTCATTTTCAAAACTGTTTCTTATGAATCTGACAGGAAACATTTGCCTAAGCATATTAATTATTCTATTTACTCTTTGTAAAATTGTATGGTAAAAAGCAGCATAGGAAAATACTATGAGTGAATTACCTCCAGTTGCAATGTTTGCAAAATATTTTTTAGCCAAGAGATTTTGGCACCCAGAGCATATTTTCCCCATTTGCCATGAGGAATAAATTGCATTAAAATTGGACTCATTAGGAATAAGACTGCAGCCTGCTAGACAAGAGGGCCTTTGAGAACTACTACAGAGATGGGCAGAGTTTGAGTAAAATTTTGAAGCGAAGAAATGACTTGCAGTTAGGAGGAGCTATGGATTTTTCACATTGAGTAAGCAAGTTAACTGAGATGCAGATGGATGATCTCCCCTCTGGTGGGTTCCAGACTCAGAAAGGCACAGAGTTCCCTCAAATGACTTTCAGATGACTTTGTTGGGTGGGGGATGATGAGAAGGTTGTATTCCCAGGTCACAGGAAATTTCCACTACCTGTCCTATTTCCTGAGAGGCGAGGTCTTTGATTTTATAGCAAAGAACATAGATAAATTTCTTCTATCACTGTGAAAGTGAAAGATTTAGCATTTCAGGAGATTCTTACAGATTTGTTAGACTCTGATACTTTGCCATGAGCATTTAGTTTCCCTTCATATCTTACAGAATGCTCTGCTTTTTTCTTTAACTAAAGAGGATTACCCTTACTTTGCTTCAAATCTTGATTCTGACTATATGTACATGAAAAGAGAAAGTAATTTGAGGTAAAACAGTTGCTCTTCTCAGTTAATAGACAGGGGTCCATGGTTGTGAACAGCCTGAAGCCCAGTTTCTGGCCTCTCTCTCATATGTTCTCAATTCCTGGTTGTCTGACTGCACAGAATCCTTTTTCCATGATAAGCTGGAGTCAGTCACACTTCTTCCCTTGCCAGAAGTCACAAATGAGTGTTGTAAAATACTAGAACCCACATTTTCATACTTGTATTTCTTCTTACTTCCTACAATCACCAAGCAGGCAACCCTCTACCATGTATCTCTTTCTTTTTCTTGTTGTATTACATTAATGTGACTTTTGCATCTGGCTTGTATTTTCTGAGTATTTCATGGGATATTGAGGGTAAGGATTAACCACAGCCATATAGCAACAATCATAATGGAAAGGCTTTGTGTCTGCATCTGTTTTTCTTTCTTTTTTTTTAATTCTGTTACTTATAAGATTTGAAGTAGTCCCTTCCAAAATCTAAGACTTCCTAACAGCCATCATAATCAAATCTTTCCAAAGCCTTAATGCACACAGGCAAGATATTCACATTTAAAGATTCTAACAGATGTACTTATTTTCACATAATATAATACACTTTACAATTTTATTTTTTAAGTCCTAAATTATTTTTCCAGAGTGCATGAAAAATATACTCAAGGGAGAGATTAAAGGGATCATTTTCAAGTCCAATCCATTTTCTCTCTAATAATATCCATGTTCCTTCCAAAGGAAAAAAAAAAAAAAAACCAACTCTTCCTTCTTACATTTAGAAACTGACCTATTTTTTTACAGTCTAGAAGACTTCCAGTTCCTTTTCGGGTACTTAAGAATATGTTTTAATTAGTTATTGTGGGTATATTATCTCCATTAAAGGCATCTTAACAAGACAAAATTTGCTAAACGTATACATTAAGAAAGAAAATAAGGAAGTTATTCTGTAACGAAGTTATATAAGCTTTTGTTTTCTCTGCATTGTAATCAACATAGCACAATACTTTTCTACTCCTGTTCATTCAGTCATAACACCTTACATCCATAGCCACAATGATTTGATCCAAGTGGTTATGTCATATCCTAAACCAAGAATATCGACGGCCTTCTTTTCTCAGCATTATTTCAACCTGGATTAGAAGCGGTGTTGTTACTCTCTTCTCTTTTCTGGTGAAAAAACTTCCAAGCTTGTTATCCTGGGCTTACAGATAGCTATAACTTCTGTCACGGAAATAGATTCCAGAAGGAAAAGAAGAAGGGTCCTCTTTTGAGTTGAATTCTTGGACATCCCTGCCCCTTGAAACTGCTTGAGATGAGAAGATTCGTTTTATGCCCAAGCAAATTTGAACTGGTCTTTTGTCTCTTTTTACTAAACGTTGAACATTGTGGATGTTACCATTTGAATGTTTGGTTTTTCTCTTATCTTTTAAACGCTATTGCGTTTATTTTAACAGTTAAATTACTTGCAGATCAGCTTGATCTTCTCTAAGATTTTTTTCAGGTGGTTCTTGTTGTTTGGAGGGCCTAAGGTAACCTAGAACTGTTTTAACCCTACCGCTAAAGCAATACCTATTCGGGTGCCTTTCATGAGCACCACCATGTGCTTCTGAGGTCTCTCTAACCCTGTCTGGTCAGAATGAAACATATCCAGCAGTTTGAGACTCTCGGGAATTGTTCAGCTTACAACTCCCTAGGAATTGTTCTTTGACTACCCACCTTATAAAATTCTGTGCTTGCTTCAGCTGATGCGCCCGTAATTTGACGCAGCCTGGACCACTTTGTTTTTCTGTTGGTTTTTGTTACGACCTCAGCTTGGCATTCTTCTTTTAGGTGTATAAAGTTTCATCCTGTACACATACCTGGCAGCATGTCATAGGTTTTCCTTTTTTTCTTGTTCTTTTTTGGTGCATTTTTCCTATGAGTAAATTGTTTTCTTTCGTGGGTCATGCTTTTGGTATAAGAACTCTTTTCCTAGCCCTAGATCCTGAAGACAGTGTCCTTTTTTTTTTGGTTTGGTTTTCTAAAAGTTATTAAGTTTTATGTTTTACATTTTATTGTGTGATCCATTTCAAGTTTATTTTTGTATAATGTTTAAAACTTAGGTCATGTTTCATTTTTTTGCTTATTCTGATTCCTCCAGTACCGGTTTGTTGAAAAGGTTATCTTTCCTCCGTTTAATTGCTTCTGCCTTTGTGAAAAACCAGCCTGGCAGGCTAAAGTCTTTCTGCAAACAATAGGCAGGGGGAGGGAGTCTGTCTTTGGATGGCTCCATAGGGTCCTGCTAGGTTACAGCTTCTTTAGGATTGTATAAGGAAAAAGAAATCTCAAGAAACTCTCCATCAGGTACTTTCTCAGCCCCAAAGTCCTTATCAGTCTGCTTTCTTCTGTCCAGGGTTTTCAGCCTTCTTACGTTTGTTATATAATGTCCACGGGATTTACTTATACTTAGATGGGGGAATAGGGAAAAGTATATCTACTTGATCGTCTCATAAACAGAAGTCTTTAGCTCTTGTTCTGCCACCTTGGGTGCAATCACATAACTTTACAGAGTGAACTGAAACCGAGTCCCCCTAGAATCAAGTTCCCTTACCGAGTCTATAATTATTCTCTCTCTCCAAAACTTTACTGTCTTTCTTGCCCCCTCTGACTTCAATTTTGTGCTAACTGAGCACTCATTAACCAGAGTCAGATGACTAAAATTGCTGTTGTTGATAACACAGCTGATGTACTATAATTGCTGTTATCAATATCACCATTAACTTACAAACTCAGGTTTGTTTCTCCAGGGCAAGATGAGCTAAGCGAGCCATGGACCACCTGGCCAGATAATTGTAAACCAGAGACATCCTGCCTCCCAAAACTAAGATTAAGACATGTCACAGAAATGTCACAAGATGATGATTAACTGTAGCTTCTTTGTTCTTCCCCTTTCAGATACCTCTAACTCGAAGACCAAGTTGCAGTGGATCTGAGACTTGTTTCCCAGTCCTTTGCTGGATGCCCTGCAATGCCTTACTTTACTGCAAACTCCCACTGTCAGAGTTGGGCTTTCTGCACTGCAGGCACATGAGCCTTTTGCCCGGTTATAGAACTGCCTAAGAATTTTTACCTTCTGTGCGTGTGTACGTCCAGCTCTGCATTTCAGCATGAGCATTTTGCAAATAACAATTCTGTCTGGCTTGTTACTGAGAACATCACAACAAATTTTCAGGTAAGTTTGCTTCTATATGTACAATTCGTGACCTAAGTCATCCGTTTCATTCCACACCTATCCCAATTGGCTAGCAAAGTGCCTGGCTAAACCTAGACATTTAGTAAGTATTTCCTGAATAAGTAGTGAGAGAATAATGCTTACAACAAAACAGTGACACCTAGCTACATGCTTGCCTTCTAAAGTCAATTTTTCAATGTATTAAGTAGATGATTGTTTCTTTTTGCATCTTTCCAGATCATCTGGCATTCAGATAATGTATGATTAATAGTTAAGAGTAAGTAAATGTCCAATGAATATTTAGCGTACATTTTATAGCTTGAGTTACCACGTCAGCATCTTGGAAGTGTCACTGTTGGTCCATCTTCCTACCTGTTTCCATGCATATCTATCTACCCAGTCTCCACATAAATGGTTAATTAGATCAATCTTAGAGCTTCACTGCTCTGCCTTAAAAACCTTTTTTTTTTTTTCATGCTACCTCCATAATGGCAGCCAAGCTCACGATCTGGCCTTTAAGAGGCTCCAAATTCTAGCCCCCATATACTTTTTTTTTTCGGGCCCAGCCGCTCCGCGGCACGTGGGATCCTCCCGGACCGGGGCACGAACCCGCGTCCCCTGCATCGGCAGGAGGACTCCCAACCACTGCACCACCAGGGAAACTCCCGGGAAGCCCCCCCGCCCCATATCCTTTTAACTCCTCTTATACTAATCTCTCATGTAGGCTAATGCTAAGTAAATTGTTTTCCAAATCAAATCCTACATTAATTGCATGTCCCAGGTCTCAACAGCTTCTGACAAAAAAACATAGTCCCAATTTCTCTTTCTGTCACAATTAGTAGGAGGTCTTACCACTTCGATTTTTATAAACTGACCATCTCCTTCCTTAAATTATTCCCCAGAAACGTAAGCATTCCCTAGGGAGCTGTTTCTCAAATACTCTGAGACAGTGATCTCAGCTTCTTCCGCTCGAGCCTGCTACCTTGCCAAGACATCCACACTCATGATGCTGCTGCCGTTCCCAAGACCCCGTTTTGCTGAACACAGCTTTTCTCTGCATCCGACTTCCAGTGTCAGCTCTTGCCTCGCTAAGGTGCATGACATCGGTGAAGAGAGATGGTTCTCTCTCTCAGTTATCTCCGAGCAAGTCATCCTTCATTGTAAAAATGACTACAATCCAACTGAAACCAAGTAGTACTTCTAACTCTATTCCACTAAAGTATCATGGATTGAGGGTAAAGTATGCATCACAGAAGGATGCTTTAGGTAGTTCTCCAGCCAACCCTGGACTAAGATTTCTATGAGGTTAACCCTGTGCCTTGTTTTTGCTCCAGGCTCCTCTCCACGAGCGACTTTCTCATTTTCACACTTCAGATGAAGTCTAGTCTAACTCTTCTTGGACTCTGATAAAGGGATATTTGGAAGGGAGAGGATTTTAACAATAAAAAAGAAATAAGCTTTTTAAAATTATTTATAAATATAGCTCTATGTTTTATGCTTAAGTACAGGATTAAGGTGTGTGAAGTTAGTGAATTCAAGGAACTTATTCCATGTGCCTTTCAGTCCGACATTGAAAGAAACAGGCAAGGACTTCCCTGGTGGCACAGTGGTTAAGAATCCACCTGCCAATGCAGGGGACACGGGTTCAGGCCCTGGCCTGGGAAGATCCCACATGCCGCGGAACAGCAAAGCCCGTGCGCCACAACTACTGAAGCCCGCACGCCTAGAGCCCCCCGTGCTCCGCAACAGGAGAAGCCATTGGAATGAGAAGCCCGCGCACCGCAATGAAGTGTAGCCCCCGCTCGCTCGTCGCAAGAGAAAGAGAAAGCCCACGTGCAGCAACGAAGACCCAACGCCGCCAAAAAAATAAATAAATTTATGAACAAAAAAAAAGAGAAAGAAACAGGCAAGAAAAGAGGAAAGAGCTGTAGGATTTTTTTAGTTTTTTGTTTTGTGGGTTTAAAAAAAAAATTCCTACAAAAGCAAGATTTAAGTGAGTGCACAGTTGGAGGTAACCAAGGAGAGCAGAGGGTCTGGCAAAGATTAAAATGGCAGTCGCCCAATCCATCTGTATCAATTAAAAGAAATCCTCCACAAGGCCTCATGCATGGAAAAAAAAACATATGAAAGTGAAGCAAATAATTACTTGAAGCAGAGTGAATTTGAATAGCCCTGTCTTGATGTAAGATCCAAAAAAGTGTCTGGGAGTTGTTTCAATAGGGCACAGAAGGAGACCTTATGCAAAAGGGTGCAGGTGGTCAACCAATGGTGTTTGCAGATCCTGTGTCCTCAGTGGACCATGTTCCTGCTGTCTGCCTATCACGTCTCTTACTGGCACAGTTATGTCCAGCACAGGTAATCTAAGGGCCTGTGAATTTTGCATCACATTCCCTTTCTTCTAGTCAAAAAGACAGTATGGTATGGGGGACTAGAAGAGATAGGGGAAGGGAGCAATATCTAATTATGGTGCTATCCTCATGTAGATTCTCCTCCTCTAGCCCTCACATCTTGCTCTGGAATCAAGCTTTTGAAGGAAGCCTGAGAATAAAACTGACCAATTCCTTGAAGGATCACACCCCACTGCTACCCCTAATGGTGATTAAAAAAAAAAATTTGTCTCCAAGAAGACTACCTAAAAATAGTCTGACATTGGTACATTTTCTAAAATACAGCTTTCTGTTTCATCTTTAGTCAACTTGTTATACTTGCAGAGTTGGTATCTGCTTTTAATCACGGGTATGGATTTCTGGAAGGAACAGCAGAGTCTGAGTGAGAGACTATGGTTGAAACCTGAGGTGGTGTTTAACAATGCTAAATTAACATAGACTTCCTCACCTTAGTCAATTTCAATTAGTTGCTCTGCCAAAATTGAATTTGAAAAGAATTGAAATGGATATATATGAAGTTGTTGATATGCTGAAGGGTAACGATTCAATTATTTCTTTTGGCAATCTCCCAGCACGTTAGTCTCAAACCAAAATATCAGCCTTTCTTTCAAGACTTTATAGATTACCATTTTAAGCTTTTTTTCTTTTCTAAAAAATATGCATTCCATCTGGTATAGAGTTGTCAAATGAGGTATTTCATTCTACATTAAAGATATAGCAAGCTACATAATTATGACTACTATAATTTTTTCTCCTCACTTTGGAATGCAGTTAAGCCTTTTTCTGATCAGAAAAAGAAAATGTCATCATGAATCTTGACATTGTAACAAATTGATAAGTTTTATATCATTTATTAGCCATAACTTTTGTTTTGAGATCAGTATATTCACTTGTCACATTTTCAAACGGCCTTTTAGGCTCTGATTGGATTTTAGGCCATATAACTCGTTTAAAAAATAGATTCTGAATCCATGCTTTGCATACACTTTCACTTTCACAGAAAGCTCCTATAAACTAATTCATTATAAATGATTTTAGAGGCAAGGAACTCTTCCCATTCTCTTTTAGCTATTCCTATAATTCACAATATGCTTAATGGTTAAAGCTGCAAATTAAGTTCGTCTGCAATGAGATGCAGGCTTTGATCAACTTTAAATTTCAGAAATATTTTTACACTTTTATTCTGGACTAAAATTTTGGACTGATGAGTTGGCCTTGCAGACTAGAACATTTTCTAGTCATAAGTTTTCCTGAAATTATGTGGAGTCATGAATGTGAGGTCAAAAGCACTAAAATGACTGAATAAGACTGTAAATATGACTACAAGGTAAAGAGATTGTTCAATGTAATTTGATGGTGGAAATAATTAGCTTTCTAATGTGTGAATGGTGCAGAATTTAACAAAAATTAGGTGAATGAGAAGCACTAACTTGAAGTCACCCATTGACTTATTGACTGTTGGTAAGGAACACATTACCTGTATTCACATGTCTGTACATGATAGAGAACTTCCACTCTGGACCACAGGAGAAAACACAAAAAGGACAAAAAATGTGTGGGAAGAACCTTCCCAGTTTTGCTCAGTCCCATAGCCTCTCCTTTGTATGGGAAAAGTGATATCTGATTGGATTTGGGGAGAAAGCCTTGAGCATATTTCTTCCAGATTCTATCTCTTCCAGTTGACCTATCTCCAGCAAGAATGTGTCTTTTTAGGAGTGTGTGACTCTGTCTCCCTAGGGAAACTTTCAGGCTGTCTAGTTTGCTAATAATTGGGTGGATAAATCTGTCTAATTCAGAGGAGAAGTACCAGCAACAATTGCTTGTCGATATAGATCCAGAATATTTTTCCCAGTCAAGTTTATCTAAATAAATTATAAATTTTATCTCTATTTGCCTCTGCTGTTTCCTTTCTCAAATAACCCCACAGTGGAGTAGGAATGGTCGTATATTGCCTAGAGGAAATAGTTTTTAAAAAATATTGAGGTTTGTCAAAATGTTATATTAGGGAATTTCTGTCCCTACCCAGCTTGCCTTTGGATTGTTTTGAAAGCAATGTAAAACATATAAAATAAATGTACAGGTATAGATTTTTGTAAAGGATTATGTAACATGTCAAATATCAACATTTTCCAGGCAATTATCACTTCTAGATACAACATAGTCCTTGCTCTGGGCATATATCCTTTGTTATATGAATTCCTTGGTTGGAGTTTTATGGAGACAATAAATTATACTCCTCTCCCCAAAGTTCAAAACCTTTGAGAAATAAACAGGATCTGATGGAGATCAAAATGCCAGCTCTATTAATCATACATTCATCAGAGAATGTAGCTTTATTTCTGTAGACAAATGAGTTCACAAATACTTTACCACTGCACCACATGAAAGTGTAGGTCATTGGATACAGAGAAAAAAAATTCCCCTGGAATTTCCACTGATTCTGAAATGCGATGGTCTGGGAAGAACATGCTCAGGTATTTCTTCTGAATTAGGTTAAGTCATTGATCAGATAAGACAGTTTTCTTCTTTCCATGGTGAAGAAAGCCCAGTTTTTATGAATTAATAGTACATTTTACCTA
>NC_041221.1:31113676-31233676 GCF_002837175.3 Physeter macrocephalus | reverse complement strand
CAATCTTTCCCAAGCATTTCATTTAGTTTTCACAGAAATAACAAACCTCATTTCTTTTTACACTCATGTATCTAATTTGGTGTACATATAGAAATTAATTATTTACAATGGTAGCAAATGAACTGACAAAAACAGGCTGGGGAAGCAAAAGCAACAGGCTCTTAATCGCATACCTCAGATGCTGGGAGCAGAGGTGCTCAGACGTTCAGGAATGTGCCCCCCGCCCAGGGGAAATTCAGCAAGCTGGGGGCCAGAGGTCATAAAGTTTTACAGGGAAAATAGAGTGAGGGATGTATTCTTTTGCTGAGGCTGACATAACAAAGTACCACAAACTGAGTGACTTAAATAACAGAGGTTTTTTATCTCACAGTCCTAGAGGATAAAAGTCTGAAATCAAGGTGTCAGTTCGTTCTGAGGATCTCTCCCATTCCTCTCCCCGAGCGGGGGTAATGATGTGTCATCATTACAGCTTCTATCACATGATTTCAGTAAGAGACGCTTTTTTTGCCTGTGGCTAGTGATAGGGCTCTGAGCCTGATCACAAGCTGATCTAGTGATCATTGGTAAGTATGTTGGTGACTGTATAATTAAGTTGCACAATGAGAGGTGGGGCATTTGGGGATCCGGAAGAAAAAGAAAATCAGTGTGTATATTATTTAAACATGTGATATAGACTGGTTGCACCTGTCTCCTTATAATGCGGCAGAGCCAATCAGAGAGCATCCCTGGGGAGTGTTTTGTATTTTTGTTTTTTCTTTGTTTTATTACTACAGACAATGAGAATGTTATTTTTTAATGGGTCCTTACTAAAAGCCGTTACTAGTATAACATCATCATGGGGGGAAGGCTGTTTGAGAGAATGAGGCAGACACACAGAGGGAAGAGAAGAAAAGCATCTCTGCTTCCAGTTCCAGATTTTTTCAGAACCAATCCTAAAGCATAGCTGTTGGATGTTCCTTCAACATTGTGAGCAGTCCAGGAATCCTTTCAATACATTTCCCTTTTTGTTTACTCTGGTTCAAGTGTTCTTTTTTGTTTTTTCCCAAAGGTATCTTGATGTTTATATTTTCTTTTTAAGGCAATGGAATTTGCACAGTATTTCAGGTATTTCAAATGATAGTATACAGCATATACATATAAAATTATAGATTTTGTTAAAGTATCTTTATATTATTTGTGCACCTAAATATATTTATTTTCAAAATAGTCTTGTTTATTAGAAAAGTAATACAGCAAATTTTAACAAATCTAAACAATATATAATTTAGTAATAATTATATCTTTATATTTCACTCCTATCCAATTCAGAAGATATTAAATTTTTTAGGATGATTATATATTCCCAGTTACTTTTTGTGCTCATTGGCATAAGATATCTTTCTTAACTTTTATTCTCTCTCTCTCTCTCACACATACACACACATATACACACACAATTTTTCTTCCCGTGCAAAGGATAACATT
Organism: Physeter macrocephalus; assembly: GCF_002837175.3. Classification (NCBI taxonomy): domain Eukaryota; kingdom Metazoa; phylum Chordata; class Mammalia; order Artiodactyla; family Physeteridae; genus Physeter; species Physeter macrocephalus. Next base: position 31,232,212 of record NC_041221.1, on the reverse strand, counting down.
CTACATATTGTTCTGCACCCGACTTTTCTAAATAAACAATAGTTTATTAAAAAATCTAAGTGAAAGCATGGAGGCTTATTTTACTTTTGCTAATCACTCCATTTTGTGCAAATACTAGACATAGACATATTAAATGTATTTATTTATGCCTATTTGTGATATTTCCAGGTTTGGTTTGATTTGGTTTGGTTTTTGCTGTTACAAATGTTAAAGGACATCACTGCACATAAATATTCATTGATGCTAGCACTAATGCAGGATAAATTTTCAGAAATAAAATTGTTATTCAAAAGTGTGTTCATTTATAAGTTCAAACTACCATTTGAAAAGTCAATTAAATTTACATTCCCATCGAAAGTGTATATGCTCTCCCATTACTCTTATAAATCTCATGTGCTATTAAATATTTTCCTTTAAAAATATAAAAGACAAAACTATTTTCTATTTAATGTTTCAATGTATATTTCCTAATCTTTAATGAGATTTGAATAATTTTGTAATTATATAACGATATAATTATTACTAACTGCTTTAATTTACCTTTTTCTGTCAATTATTTGTTACTGTTTTGGCCCATTTTCTATTAGGTTCTTAGAGACAGTAAATATAATTAACTCTTTAAGAAGTTTATGAAGAAGAAGAAATTTAAAAAGTAGTTAAATAGCATGTGTGATTGAAAAGAGTTACTTATTTAGTTGGTCATATTTTTAATGGAAATATTTGAAGGTATCCAAAGACCAAGGAATAGCTACAAATATAGTACAGAGGGTAACTACAAAGGAGTTAGAAATAAAAATTGGTAGTAAAAGTTTCTGGCGAAAATGAGAAAAAGTGAGATTCAAACATAAATTGAGATTATTATTTCTTAATCCTCTATCCCCAAAACAAAACTTCAGATAAAATTATCCAGAAATGTCCAGAATGTCACTTTCTTTGAAATGTAATATATGCCCTCTATATTTAAACCATTTAATATAAAATGTAATAAATCTTCACATTTTGAAGACTCATTTAGACTTACCATAATTTGAAAGCATCTTAGTTTACCAACTTTTCTTGTATTTTGTGTTCTCCATCTTCGCATTTTCATTTTGTGGTAAAAGCACATCCTTAATTCGATTTTCAGAAAAGGTGGTACCTAGATAATGTACTTTCTGAGGGCTTGTGTGCCTCAATATATTTTTATATTTTGAAATCACAGTTGAATGATATTACATTGAATATATAAATTTAGATAAAAATAACTTTTAAAAATTTTGCCATCTTGACCCACTATCTCACTATAGAGTTAAAAAGTATAGACAAAAAAACTGGTCTAAATTTTCTTCTTTTACACATGAAGAAGCTGAGGTTCAAAGTGCTTAAATTAATTATGCAAGGTAAAATAACTAGTAATTGGACCGTTGACACTGTAACTCATATGTTCTGTATTCTTGTATTAGTTTCCTAGGTCTGCCATAACAAAGTGCTGCAGTCTGGGTAGCTTAACAACAAAGAATTTCTCACAGTTCTGAAGGCTAGAAGTCCTAGATCAAGGCATTGGCAGGGTTTCTTCTAAGCATCTCTCCTTGGCTTGTAGATGGTTGTCTTGTCCTTGTGCCTACATGCTCTTTCCTCTGTAGGTTTCTTTTACCTTAATCTCCTAGTAAGGACAAACTCGGTGTTGGATTAAGGTTTACCCTAATGACCTCCCTCCAACTGAATTACTTCTTTAAAGACCCTATATGCAAATATAGTCATATATTGGGATACTAAGGGTTAGGACTTCAAAATATGAATTTGGGGGGGGGGGCAAAATTCAGCTTAGAACAGTAATCAATTCCTACAGTATCTCTATTAAATATACAGACTTTTACAGCATTTAAAACAACCTATGGCTCAACTCCAGAACCTAATTATATCACTAAGCATACCAAAATGAAGACATCCATCTCTAGGTATTTTAGAAATGATAAGACAGGTACAACTCAAGCTCCTAGAGAAATCTTACTTAAATAAGTGTTATCTCTGATAAGTTGACCTCTTCTGCTGCCCAAAGCAAGTCATGTCCAGCGTTCATATTTTGCTTTCAAATGAATCATTTATCTTACCTGGAGACAGCTTACCTCTGACACAAAAGTTACCAACCTCAGCCTACCCTGTCTAGTCATGCTGCTTAGAAAACTTAATCTCTTCAACAAACATATCAGAGTAAAGTTTATCTTTAAACATAACATAACTGGAAAACATACTCATACATTTTTTCTCATTTTATGTCACTTTTTTCTACAATAAAACACTGCTCCCCAATATCTTACCTTAACATATGGTATAATATATGTACATTAGCTGCTTTTTTAACATAGCAGATGATGCATATTTATTTTGTTTCAAATTTATAGCAAGAGCAGCATGAACAAAACACATCTTCTAGAGTCTTGTTGGATGATAGATGGTTTCCAAAGTCTGGGAAGATTTCCATGTGCATTTCAAGGAAGTTAGTTTCTCAGTGTTGCCGGTAAAGACTGTTTTCCCCTGAATAAATACCATTAACTACTGTCAATCTAATACTCAGTTTAAGAAAATAAACTAATCAGATAGAAAGTAACCATCACATCAGAAATTTTAGTAACTTTAAAGCTAATAAATTCTTCTATCAAAACGACCCAGCAATGCCACTACTGGGCATAAACCCTGAGAAAACCATAATTCAAAAAGAGTCATGTACCAAAATGATCGTGGCAGCTCTATTTACAATAGCCAGGACATGGAAGCAACCTAAGTGACCATCAACAGATGAATGGATAAAGAAGATATGGCACATATATACAATGGAATATTACTCAGCCATAGAAAGAAATCAAATTGAGTTATTTGTAGTGAGGTGGATAGACCTAGAGTCTGTCATACAACGTCAAGTAAGTCAGAAAGAGAAAAAGAAATACCGTATGCTAACACATATATATGGAATCTAAGAAAAAAAAAAATGCTCATGAAGAACCTAGGGGCAAGACGGGAATAAAGACACAGACCTACTAGAGAATGGACTTGACGACATGGGGCGGGGGGTAAGCTGTGACGAAGTGAAAGAGTGGCATGGACATATATACACTACTAAACGTAAAATAGATAGCTAGTGGGAAGCAGCCGCATAGCACAGGGAGATCAGCTCGGTGCTTTGTGACCACCTAGAGGGGTGGGATAGGGAGGGCGGAAGGGAGGGAGATGCAAGAGGGAAGAGATATGGGAACATATGTATATGTATAGCTGATTCACTTTGTTATAAAGCAGAAACTAACACACCATCGTAAAGCAATTATACTCCAATAAAGATGTTAAAAAAAAAAGTTTCTAATCACATTCCATTTTCAGCTAAGGATCAACATTAATGGAAAACTACTTCAAACACAACTTTTTAATCAAACAGTGCCTGGAATAGGGAATAATTTCCAGAATTCTCTTGAGACAGCTTTTTATTTTACAGATAAGAAAGCAGTTGAGTTAATTGATCTGTCCAACTTTAATAGTATAATGTATGAATGGGTTTCAACTTTCCTAACCTGTTACTAATAGTCCTTAACATGATCTACCACACTTTTTAAATGTATTTTTAAATTCATGTTAGTGAATATATATATATAACTATGTATAATATATAACTCTATATAAAAACTAAATATATATACTATATATGATATTTGAATCACCCAATCATGATGGTATTGCCCCATTGAGTCCTAGAAGAAACTGCTGGAACCACTACTGGGGACACAGAATGCTGTTGCTATGGTAATGAATTATCAACCAAATTTTGCTTTTCTGTATCACTCAAATTAGTTTAAATATCCCAGATGGTGTCATTCAGGTAAATGACTCTGCTATAATGCTATACTACCTTGCTCATGCAAAACAGCAGTCTAGCATCTTTAGATTCCCTAAGAAGAAATGAGGACCAATTCTTATGAAAACTCAAACAATGTTATGGTCCCTAAATATAGAAAGTTGGTATAGTACATACTCAAATTAAATTTACCTCAGAGGCCTACTTTGAGGATAGCCTTTGGTTATCCCACATACATATACCTACTTCTCATATTTCTGCTTCTCAAAGAAATGTGCTGCCTATCATAATCCAGCTGTGTCCTTTACATTACCCAAATCATATCACTTCTCTTGGAAGAGACAACCCGAATCTCACCAGTTACTGAATTCACTTCCAAATCTAAAATTTTGATTTATTAATCTGTTTCCTTGAACTCATTAAATCCTGTCTATTTTCTGTCATCTCTGAGCTAATTTAAAAAGTTAAATTTATATTCCATTTATATATATGGACTGTGTAACTTCAGCTAGTATGAGGGCTGTAAACAGTACGTGTGCCTTTGCTCCTATATCACCCACCCCATGAACTTTTTGTAAGAAACATAGCTACTTGAATCTTGCTGCTTACTGGTTGCGTGGTTGCTTTGCCTGTGTCCTCACTTCCATTTCTAAAGATTCGAATCATATGTAGGTCCTACAAACACATGGATGCACGAACTCTGTTTTGCAGCAGCTACACTATTTCCCTTTTTAAAAAAAAAAAAATTATTTATTTATTTATTTATGGCTGTGTTGGGTCTTCGTTTCTGTGCGAGGGCTTTCTCTAGTTGTGACAAGTGGGGGCCACTCTTCGTCGCGGTGCGCGGGCCTCTCACTATCGCGGCCTCTCTTGTTGCGGAGCACAGGCTCTAGAGGGCAGGCTCAGTAGTTGTGGCTCATGGGCCCAGTTGCTCCGCGGCATGTGGGATCCTCCCAGACCAGGGCTCGAACCCTCGTCCCCTGCACTGGCAGGCAGACTCTCAACCACTGCGCCACCAGGGAAGCCCACTATTTCCCTTTGATAGGCAGAATTGTTCACTCAAATCTTCACCATAACCCATCTTTTTTCCTTTTTTTTTTTTTTTTTTTTTTTTTGTTTAGGAGAATTAGGAGCTTAAACTGGCCAGGTTGCAATGCTAACTCTCGATTCAATAAAATCACTATTATTTACCAAGTAAAGCTTTTTTCCTTTCACTTAAGAAGATCCCAAGGGATTGAGCAGAGAAATATTTTTCTAATGGGACAATAGATCTAATAGTGAGAAATAGTGTTCACTGATTCCAAGCACACATTGCACCCAATTGGATAGCATCCCAGTCTAGGTTTAATCATCCAGCTAACTCTGCACCTGAATCTTCTTGAGCCATCCCACTGTTTTGTAGAGTGGGTCTACTCTACTTAATGAGATACATTATAGGACCAATGGGTAATGCCATGGGTATCAGAACTTTCCTTATTATTTTATAAGAAAGTAAGTTTCCTGGCTAGTACCAAGATTGTGTGGTAAGTTCTGAGGATATTTTGGCTGAGGTTGATGGGAGGAAGAAAGATACAGTGAAGAATAGAGAAAGTTTTAAATATCCATATGTAGCAGGGAAATATTCAAAGAGAAGGAAATTATCAATTTTGGAAAGGAATATTCAGAAACGAAGCTGATGTTGATGGTTTACCAAATATACTTACATGAATATAAGACTAATGAAGATATAAAAGCTGTCTCAGTCAGATGCTTGGTGCTAGCCACAGTTCCTTCAGTCCATCAGCCTGTTGCGAACAGCTGATTAAGTTCTCTGGTCTAACCTTAAACGTAAACATCAAACTTTGATTAGGGGACATATGTGTTTGCATACAACACAAATATAATTGTCTTGATGAAATTAAAACTAAAATTTAGTATAAAATGAAGAAAATCTGCATCATTTAAGATAATAGATTAAATGTCTTTAACACCTAATGTTTCTCTTTATCTCAAGAATACAGCAATACTATTAGGAGAAGCACGGCTAGCTTTTATCCTATCATGAATTACAGTGGTTTCCTAAGTCTTCTAATAGTTATCTTTAGAAATATGTAAGGAAATTGGCAATGAGATTTTCAGAAGAGTACAGGATAAGGTTACTTCCATTCAGTGGGAGGGGTTTTAGTGTTTCCAATTATGGCTATTTCCTGAAGGCAATTTTTTTCCTGCCAACTACTTTTAAGAGATAAGAATATTTCATAATTAATTCTCAGTTGTTTCTTATTATGCGTCTAGTGATATATTTCTGTACGCTAATGGGTTGGAGATAGTGTTACAAAATAAATGTAATCCATATTTTCTATTTGTCAAAGACTTTTTTTTCAGCATGAAAAGTTTTGAGTTTGAAATGGGAAGTTATGTAAATTACATTCAAATAAATAATTGTTGTTTGGAAAGTTTCATGTCCTTAACTTTGTGCTGGTTTCTCTGGAATATACACATAAATATAAACAGTTTCTATTAAAGGCTTAGAGGGAATATAAACTCTTAGGTTGATGGAAAAATATATTGATAAAGTCATAATTCAAAGTGCATTGTAAGAACCCAAGTGTATATCATGAAGGAAGTAATACTTGAATTACTTTTTAAAGAATGAATAGAGTTGATAGGTAAATATGTGAAGAAAGAAAGCCTTTTCAGATAGAAAAAGGAAATGTATTTACCCAAGCAAAAATTCAGAGGATAGAAAATTTGAGTAACTACTAGTGAAATACTTTTACTCCACTTTGTATAGATTGCATAAATGTTATTAAAGTTCAGTCAACTATAATTCTGGAAAGGTGTATGGTGCCAATACATGTAGGAATTTGAAAAATTAAGATTATGGAATACGGATCTAATGAAATAGGCAATGGAAATGTTTAGAACTTTGCTTGAGGACGATTGATCTTACAACACTATAATCCATAGGATAAATTTAGCTGAAATGATAGTAAAGATGAACTTAGCTGGTGGCCATGATTTCAGTAAGCCTAGCTGTATGTGAGGAAGCCTACAGGGTATTATATGTAGAGCTGGTAGGAAGAAAGTGATTGCAAACAAAACAAATCAAAGCAAAACAAAAACATATTGAAAGTAGAAAAGTATAAATGTGATTGCTAAAAAGATTTAAGTAAGGAGTGAAGAATAATGCAAAGATGACTAAAGTCTTATATTTAGCTATTGGAAGATTCATTGCCCATTATCAAGAGTTGTTTGAAGGCATGATTTGAAGCCACGTCTGGGAGACAGCCTAATGAGCATTACCTATGCCATTGATTTACAAACCCTTGCAGTATTCTAAGTAGTGGGCTTTTCAGTCTCTCATTAGCTGCTACTCCCAGCCCCCAGCCCCAAAACCCAGAGCAGCCCTTGTTCTTCTGAGTTAGAGGCTTTGGGGAAGGTGTGATTAAGAGATGGCTGTGTCATGCGAAATCTTCAAGAATCACTATGCATCGTTTGAATCTCTCTCTCTCTCTCTCTCTCTCTTTCTCACATGCACAGATCAACTATTTCCTTCAATCCAAGTCTCACAGACATATTTAGCAAAACTATTCCAAGCTTTTAGCATATGGAGGTTTAGATCAGATTTTTATTTTAATGTGTATTTTGTTGTCTTTTAAATAGGAATTAGGGAATGTTTGGTGCCAGGAAATACCCATGCCCTCAGTTTGCCTGCCTGTTAGGATAATTGAGGTAGGGAGGGCACAAATTCTCACAGAGAACGCCTGAGCTTAAACATATTATTTTGACTTTCCCTAGCTCCTCCAACAAACAAAACCACAAATTTCAGTAGCTTAACAGTAAATTTTATTTCTCATGTATGTAAAATCTAAAATTTTATTTCTTACTGGGGGCAAATCTCTTGGAAGTAATGATTTAAATACTCAGTTCCTGGCATATTTGGGGGCTGCTGTCTTCAACACATAGTTTCCAAAATACATTTGTTTCCTAAGGCTGCCACAACAGATTACCACACACTGGATGGCTTTAAGACAGAATGAATTTATTCCCTCACAGTTCTGGAAGCCAGAAGTCTGAAATCAAGGTGTTGGCAAGGCTATGCTTTCTCTCTGAAAATTCTAAGGATGGATCCTTCCTTGTTTCTTCCTAGTTTTAGGTGGTTACTAGCAATCTTAGGTGTTCTTTGTCTGTAAGTACATCACTCCAATCTCTGCCTCTTTCATTACATGGTATTCTCCCTGTATATCACTGTGTCCAAATTCTTCTCTTTTTATAAGGTTCACAGTCCTTATATAAAGACACAAGTTCTACTAGATTAATGGACCACCCATGTCCACAAGGACATCTTAACTTGGTTACATCTGCAAAGCCCTTATTTCCAAATAAGGTCATGTTAACAGGTTGAGGATGGACATAAATTTTGAGGTATGTTATTCAATTCAGTACAGAAGGGCACAGGGCTTCTCTAAATTAATACAGAAGAGGGTAGATAGAATGGAGGATGAGACCTCAGAGATTTCTACATGGAGTAGGCCTACAACTAGTGTGAACCCCTGCTGTTCCAGAACATAATGACAAGGATACACCCTTGCCTATGGAGACTGGAACTTATAGCATCAGTGTATAACTAGGCAGCAAAAGAACAGGTTTGTGAGCAGTAGTCAATGTGTATCACACTTAGTTCCTCCTTTTTTGTTTTTAAGTTAAAGGTAAGCTAAAATGAAACACATCTGAGAATAAGAACAAAAAATATCCTTTGTTGTTTTTTTATTTTTATTTTGTGTCCATTTTATCAGAAAAAAGATAATATTGTTAGAACCCTCCTGCTCACAAGATCAGACTAAATCCCTTTTCATTTCTTGAAAAAAAAAACTGTAGAAAGAAGAGTAATCAATCAACTAATGTCTTTTATGATCAAAAAAATAACAAATGTATTATATTTTTCTCAGATGTTTTCTTAATAAATAAAATGCTATAGATAAATTTAAATGCTCTAGATTTTCTTCTTTAGACCCCTTACCTCCTCCTCTAGAAAAAGTTATTATTGTGTAACTGATATATATTATCAGTTTTACTTTCTTACAAATAAAGTTCACTGTAACTACATTGGAGATAGACTACAATTTTGCTCAGAATAAAAGCCATAAATATTCACTTGGTTCATTTATTAAGTCCAGTGTATTGAGTTACAACTCAATTATAGTAAAGTTCACTCTTTTTAAATGTAGAGTTTGACAAGTTTTGACAAATACATACAATTATGTAACTGTCACCACCATTAAGATACAAACCATTTCCATCACCACAGAAAGGTTCCTGGTGCCTCTTTGCAGACATTCCTCTACTCTCAACCTTAGCTCCTGGAAAACAGTTATTTCTGCTTCTACAGTTTTGTCTTCTCTTTAATGTCGTATAAATGGAATCATACAGTGTGTATACTTTGACTTCTTTTACTTAGCATAAGTCTTTTGAGAACCATCTATGTTGTTGCGTATATCTCCCTGTAGTTCCTTTTTTTTTTTTAATTGCTAAGTATTCCAGTGCATGGAGGTACTACAATGTGTTTATCCATTCAACAGTTGATGGTCAGTTAAGTTCTCCTCAGTTTTGGGTTCCCATATCCCATAGGAATAAAGTTCCTAAACACATTTGCATGCAGATTTCTGTGTGGACATTTGTTTTTATTTCTTTTGGATAAATAGCTAGAAGTAGTATTTTAAGGTCATATGGTAAGTAATGTTTAAATTCATAAGAAACAGCCAAAGCTGTTTTCCAAAGCAGCTGTATTATTTTGCATTTTAAAATCTAAAGAGTTCCAGTTGCTCTACATTCTTATCAGCCCTTTTGTTATCTGATTTCTTAATTGTAGTGATTTTCATATATGTATATGGTATCTAAAAGGGTTTACATTTTCCTAATGACTAATAATGCTGTGCACCATTTTTTGTGTGTTAATTTTTCACCCATATCTTAGGAAAAGGGTGTGCTCAAATTCTTTGCCCATGTTTTAAAAATGAGGTACTTTTCTTATTAATATGTAGCTGTAAAAATTTCATTTTTATCCTAGAAACAAGTCTCCAATATTAGATATTTCAAATATTTCCCCCAGTATATAACTACTATTTCTCATTTCCTTAACAGTGCTTTTGAAAGCACGAAAAATTTTAATTTTGATGAAGTACAATTTAGCATTGTTCCTTCTATGTTCCATGCTTTTAGTCATATACCTATAAAAGTTTTGTCTAATCAAAGATCACAAAGATTTTCTCCTGTATTTCCTTTTATAAGTTTCATAGTTTCAGACTGTACATTTAGAACTACAATGTATTTTGAGGGATTTCTTTTTTGGTATAAGATGTAAATTGAATTGTTTCATTTTTTGCACATATATGCAGTTTTGTTTTGTTTTTTATAACTAGAATTATGACTTATAACATTATACCAGAACATATAAGATGTTTAGGAATTTCATGTAATGTCTGAAACATTTATATTAACATATTTCCATACAAATAACCCAAAGAAAGTTTAGTATTAGTTTTTTTTTTTTATACAGCAGGTTCTTATTAGTCATCAATTTTATACACATCAGTGTATACATGTCAATTCCAATCTCCCAGTTCATCCCACCACCACCACCACCCCCCCGCGACTTTCTCCCCATGGTGTCCATACGTTTGTTCTCTACATCTGTGTCTCAACTTCTGCCCTGCGAACCGGTTCATCTGTACCATTTTTCTAGGTTCCACATACATGTGTTAATATACGATATTTGTTTTTCTCTTTCTGACTTACTTCACTCAGTATGACAGTCTCTACATCCATCCACATCTCAACAAATGACCCAATTTCATTACTTTTTATGGCTGAGTAATATTCCATTATATATATGTACCATATCTTCTTTATCCATTCGTCCATCGATGGGCATTTAGGTTGCTTCCATGACCTGGCTATTTTAAATAGTGCTGAAATGAACATTGGGGTGCATGTATCTTTTTGAATTATAGGTTTCCCTGGGTATATGCCCAGTAGTAGGATTACTGGATCATATGTTAATTCTATTTTTAGTTTTTTAAGGAACCTCCATACTGCTCTCCATAGTGGCTGTATCAGTTTACATTCCCACCAACAGTGCAAGAGGGTTCCCTTTTCTCCACACCCTCTCCAGCATTTGTTGTTTGTAGATTTTCTGATGATGCCCATTCTAACTGGTGTGAGCTGATACCTCACTGTAGTTTTGAGTTGCATTTCTCTAATAATTAGTGATGTTGAGCAGGTTTTCATGTGCTTTTTGGCCATCTGTATGCCTTCTTTGGAGAAATGTCTAGTTAGGTCTTCTGCCCATTTTTGGATTGGGTTGCTTGTTTCTTTAATATTGAGCTGCATGAGCTGTTTATATATTTTGAAGATTAATCCTTTGTCCACTGATTCATTTACAAGTATTTCTCCCATTCTGAGGGTTGTCTTTTCATCTTGTTTATGGTTTCCTTTGCTGTGCAAAAGCTTTTACGTTTCATTAGGTCCCACTTGTTTATTTTAGTTTTTATTTCCATTACACTAGGAGGTGGATCAAAAAAGACCTTGCTGTGATTTATGTCAAAGAGTGTTCTCCCTATGTTTACCTCTAAGAGTTTTAAAGTGTCCACTCTTAAATTTAGGTCTCTAATCCATTTTGAGTTATTTTTCTGTATGGTGTTAGGGAGTGTTCTAATTTCATTCTTTTACATGTAGCTGTCCAGTTTTCACAGCACCACTTATTGAGGAGACTTTCTTTTCTCCATTGTATATCCTTGTCTCCTTTGTCATAGATTGGTTGACCATAGGTGTGTGGGTTTATCTCTGGGCTTTCTGTCTTGTTCCTTTGATCTATGTTTCTGTTTTTGTGCCAGTTACCATATTGTCTTGATTACTGTAGCTTTGTACTATAGTCTGAAGTCAGGGAGTGTGATTCCTCCCACTCCATTATTTTCCCTCGGCTGCTTTGGCTATTCGGGGTCTTTTGTGTTTCCATACAAATTTTAAGATTTTTTGTTCTACTCCCTTAACTGTAGATTGCTTTGGGTAGTACAGTCTTTTTCACAATGTTGATTCTTTCCATCCAAGAACATGCTATATCTCTCCATCTGTTTGTATCATCTTTAATTTCTTTCATCAGTGTCTTAGAGTTTTCTGCATACAGGTCTTTTGTCTCCCTAGGTAGGTTTATTCCTAGGTATTTTATTCTTTTTGTTGCAGTGGGAAATGGAAGTGTTTCCTTAATTTCTCCTTCAGATTTTTCATCATTGGTGTATAGGAATGCAAGAGATTTCTGTGCATTAATTTTGTATCCTGCTACTTTACCAAATTCATTGATTAGCTCTGGTAGTTTTCTGGTGACATTTTTAGGATTCTCTATGTATAGTTTCATGTCATCTGCAAACAGTGACAGTTTTACCTCTTCTTTTACAATTTGTATTCCTTTTATTTCTTTTTCTTCTCTGATTGCCATGGCTAGGACTTCCAAAACTACGTTGAATAATAGTGGTGAGAGTGGACATCCTTGTCTTGTTCCTGAGCTTGGAGGAAATGCTTTCAGTTTTTCACATTGAGAATGATGTTTTGCTGTAGGTTTGTCATATATGGCCTTTATTATGTTGAGGTTGGTTCCCTCTATGCCCACTTTCTGGAGAGTTTTTATCATAAATGGGTGTTGAATTTTGTCAAAAGCTTTTTCTGCATCTATTGAGATGATCATATGGTTTTTCTTCTTAAATTTTTAATATGGTGTATCACATTGATTGATTGAGGTATATTGAAGAATCCTAGCATCTCTGGGATAAATCCCACTTGATCATGGTGCATGATCCTTTTAATGTGTTGTTGGATTCTGTTTGCTAGTATTTTGTTGAGGATTTTTGCATCTATATTCATCAGTGATATTGGTCTGTAATTTTCTTTTTTTGTAGTGTCTTTGTCTGGTTTTGGTATCAGGGTGATGGTGGCCTCATAGAATGAGTTTGGGAGTGTTCCTTCCTCTGCAATTTGTTGGAAGAGTTTGAGAAGAATGGGTGTTAGCTCTTCTCTAAATGTTTGATAGAATTCACCTGTGAAGTCATCTGGTCCTGGACTTTTGTTTGTTGGAAGATTTTAATCACAGTTTCAATTTCATTACTTGTGATTGGTCTGTTCATATTTTCTCTTTCTTCCTGGTTCAGTCTTGGAAGGCTATACCTTTCTAAAAACTTGTTCATTTCTACCAGGTTGTCCATTTTATTGGCATAGAGTTGCTTATAGTAGTCTCTTAGGAAGCTTTGTATTTCTGCCGTTTCTGTTGTAACTGATCTTTGCTATTGTTTTCTTTGTTACTATTTCATTTATTTCTGCTCTCATCTTTATTATTTCTATCCTTCTGCTAACTTTGGGTTGTATACTCCAGCTTTCTTTTGATTTCCATTTGCATGGAATATCTTTTTCCATCCCCTCACCTTCAGTCTGTATGTGTCTCTAGGTCTGAAGTGGGTCTTTTGTAGACAGCATATATATGAGTCTTATTTTTGTATCCATTCAGCGAGCCTGTGTCTTTTGGTTGGATCACTTAATACATTCACATTTAAGGTAATTATTGATATGTATGTTCCTATGACCATTTTCTTAATTGTTTTGGGTTTGATTTTGTAGGTGCTTTTCTTCTCTTGTGTTTCCCACTTACAGAAGTTCCTTTAGCATTTGTTGTAGTTATTTTAAAGTCTATTTTATCTGATATGAGTATTGTTACTCCAGCTTTCCTTTAATTTCCATTTGCATATAATATTAGGTGTAAGGTTAGATTGTTTATTTGAGATTTTTCTTGTTTCTGGAGGTAAGCTTATATAGCTATAAACTTCGCGTAATTATTGATATGTATGTTCCTATGACCATTTTCTTAATTGTTTTGGGTTTGATTTTGTAGGTGCTTTTCTTCTCTTGTGTTTCCCACTTACAGAAGTTCCTTTAGCATTTGTTGTAGAGCTGGTTTGGTGGTGCTGAATTCTCTTAGCTTTCGCTTGTATGTAAAGCTTTTGATTTCTCCATCAAATCTGAATGAGATCCTTGCTGCGTAATCTTTGTTGTAGGTTCTTCTCTTTCATCACTTTAAGTATATCATGCCACTCCCTTCTAGCTTGTAGAGTTTCTGCTGAGAAATCAGCTGTTAACCTTATGGGAGTTCCCTTGTATGTTATAAAAATGACAAACCACTCCCTTCTAGCTTGTAGAGTTTCTGCTGAGAAATCAGCTGTTAACCTTATGGGAGTTCCCTTGTATGTTATTTGTCATTTTTCCCTTGCTGCTCTCAATAATTTTTCTTTGTCGTTAATTTTGCCAGTTTGATTACTATATGTCTCAGCATGTTTCTCCTTGGGTTTATTCTGTATGGGTCTCTGCACTTACTGGACTTGGGTGGCTATTTTCTTTCCCATGTTAGAGAAGTTTTTGACTATAATCTCTTCAAATATTTTCTCGGGTCCTTTCTCTCTCTCTTCTCCTGCTGGGACCCCTATTATGTGAGTGTTGTTGTGTTTAATGTTGTACCAGAGGTCTCTTAGGCTGTCTTCATTTCTTTTCATTCTTTTTTCTTTATTCTGTTCCACAGCTGTGAATTCCACCATTCTGTCTTCCAGTTCACTTATCCGTTCTTCTGCCTCAATTGTTCTGCTATTGATTCCTTCTAGTGTAATTTTCATTTCAGTTATTGTATCGTTCATCTCTGTTTGTATGTTGTTTAATTCTTCTATGTCTTTGTTAAGCGTTTCTTGCGTCTTCTTGATCTTTGCCTCCATTCTTCTTCCGAGGTCCTGGATCATCTTCACTATCATTATCCTGAATTCTTTTTCTGGAAGTTTGCATATCTCCAGTTGATTTAGTTGTTCTCCTGTGGTTTTTATTATTTATTTATTTATTTATTTATTTTTGGCTGTGTTGGGTCTTCATTTCTGTGCGGGGGCTTTCTGTAGTTGCGACAAGCAACTTCATTACAGTGCATGGGCCTCTCACTATCGCGGCCTCTCTTGTTGCGGAACACAGGCTCCAGACACGCAGGCTCAGTAGTTGTGGCTCACAGACCTAGTTGCTCCACGACTTGTGGGATCTTCCCAGACCAGGGCTCAAACCCATGTCCCCTGCATTGGCAGGTAGATTCTCAACCACTGCGCCACGAGGGAAACTCTTCCTGGAGTTTTATCTTGTTCCTTCATCTCGTACATAGCCCTCTGCCTTTTCATCTTGTCTCTCTGAATGTGGTTTTTGTTCCACAGACTGCAGGATTGTAATTCTTGCTTCTGCTGTCTGCCCTCTGGTGGTTGAGGCTCTATATGCAGTTTTTAATGTTTCTTGGCGTTTGCTTAATTTCTTTGACCTTATTTGTTGTCCTTCATTAACTGTGAAAAATCTGGAAGAACATCTCAATTCCTTAAATTGGGGGAACAGAGTTTCCTGACTGTTCTGCAGTGGCAGCCAGTCACCACCTGTTTGCCTCATTCACTCACTCATCGTTCCCAATCTTTCTTATGAGCATCTTACAGCGGCCTGTTTAAAAGAACTTGCAAGGAGTTTCAATGTCCCTTAATGTCTGGACTCTCAGTCATTCTAAACTGATGTTTGCTGTATTGGTTTGAATGGTGGTGACTGAAAATATATATCCACATTCTAATTCCCAGAACCTGTGAATGTTACATTATATAGAACATGAGTCTTTGCAGATACGAATAAGTTAAGAATATTGAGATAAAGAAATCATCCTGGATTATCTGGGTAGGCCCTAGGTAAAATGGCAGGTACCCTTATATGAGGAATGCAGAAGGATGTTGAGACAGATGGAAGAGAAGACATAGATACACAGAGGAGAAGGTTTGAAGATTGAAGACAGAGATAGAGACTGAAGTGAGGAAGCTACAAGCCAAGAAATGCCAAATATTGCTGGCACCTTCCAGAAGCTAGGAGAGAGGCCCAGACAGTCTCCCTCATAACCTCCATTAGGAACCAACCCTGCTAACATCTTAATTTGACTTCTGGCTTCCAGAACTGAGAGAGGATAAATTTTGGTTGTTTTAAGCCACTCAGTTTGTGATAATTTGTTACAACAGCCCTAGGAAACTACTACACTTGCCCATATCTGGCCTTTAAAAACTCGTAAATATGTTAGCCGATTTCTTCTTACATGCTGAGTGGTGGTCACTTCTTTCCTTTGTACTCTGCTAAGGTGTCCTGTCTCTCCTTAGAGGGGCTTGTCACTCTTTGAAATTCTGTTTACTTTGTTGATTAGTTTCTTTGATAGATTAAAATTCTGTTTACTTTGTTGATTAGTTTCTTTCTTCTGTTGACTTTGTTGATTAGATTCTTTGATAGATTAGAGAAAAAATATGACTTAGTAGTTTATCTGCAATTTTCTCTTTGCTTGAATGAGAGTGTTCTTCTCTTGCTGCTTTCCACATCTTACGGACAATTCTTTTTAACAAGATTCCCATGTATAGTCTCTAAAATATCCTTGAGTCAAAAAGAATACCCATGATAGACTGTGGCTTTGAATAGAAATTAGTAAAATACAAGAGCATTTTATTTTCCCTTCTCACAGTAAATGTAAATTTCCAAACACACCAGTCTTGAGGAGGGAAAAGAAAATGACAATATATGCGCTCAGAGAAAGTACTGAATTGTAAGCCAGTGTCTGCCCTAAATATGGAAGTGCCCTTCACTTGTACATGGGAAACAATAAATTTATTACCTCCCATTCTATAGCATGCTGCCTCTCATTAAATTGAGATTTCCTATAAAAGATAAAAATCTAAATATGCAATAAATCAAAACAGTTCAGCCTAGTAGTAAGTAATATTTAGACCAATGAGATTTAATTCCCCGGATCCCCATTCTGTAACTGACAAAACCAAGTAAGCTTTGGGCCGAGTGGACAGCAGCATCAGCCATGTAGAGGCCGGAGAGCCTGAGAACTCAGAAGCCACACAGCCAGCTAGCTACATAAGGAGCCTCTGTGAAGTCAAAGCAAGAGACCCACAGAAGAGCCTCTGACAATGACTTCTGCAGCACCATGCTAAGAATAGACTTTACGTCCTCTTCACACAAATAGAAAAGATGTGAACGAACTTGACGTTTCACACAGATACCTTTAATATTATTTTGAAATGTTAAGTGAACAAAGCTGAAATCAAGCAGATGAAGCAATAGATTACAATTTCCTGCTACCTGTTTAGAATTATGTGCTAACAGAATCATTTGTATCTGTATGTGAACTTTTGGCACATTGATATACTTGCATGAAAAATCAATAGATATATCACAGACTGCCTGCAGATACATTCATTTTGCTTTAAAATAGGTTTCAGTTTGACGCCTATTTTCCAATATCAACTTAGAGAAATTAGATCATTACAGTGAGAAATAAAGTATGAAATTAATGATTTGAAGTTACTATGTACTGGTTGTCTTCAAAAGAGGGTAACCAAGTGTAACGAATTTGTGGTGAAAAAGTATTTGAATATTCAGTCAGTTAGGAACAACAAATGGCAAACATTTTTCATTATTAAAAAAATTTTAAATACTCCAAAAAAAGAATTAATGGCAGCAAAATTTATGTAAAAGGGCAAATCAATTCTATTATTGTGGGATAAAGTAAATAACCAGAGAATATTTTTAAATTACTTTTTTGTATGCAAGTTAAGTAAGCAAAATGCCAACAAGTTCTGAAACATAACCTAATATGTATGCAAAGCATTTAAATACTGGGCCAATGAGCCGTATTAGGGATACAGAATACAGCAGTATGCGTTACACTTAGGTCTATTGCATTAAGCACTATACCAAAATCATCATATGTATTTCTTGGTAAAGTTTTCCTTTCTTTTGTACTAAAAAAACTTCCCTTCAATGACATCCATAGGCACTGCTAATATCATTACTCTAATGAAAGTGTATAGATTTCATAACCGCAAAAATGTCCAAGGAAACAGAGGTGATATGATAGCAACAATAGCCGTTTTCTAGTTTTTACGCCTGGTCTAGGCTGAATCATGAGGTGTGATTTTGTTGCCCGAGACTATCCTTTTAACAATTATTTCCTTCCTTTTAATAATTATTTCCTTTCCTTGTGTAATCCAGGCTCCCTGATATTAAGCACCTCACAGTTAAATACCTTTTATAGTCTAGTTTTTCTTTACATTTTTTATATTTTTTTGGAAGTTTCATAAAGACCGTTTATTTCAACTTGCATTGAGTACCTCATTTAGGTACTCAAAATTTAACTAGTGTTCACCTCAGAGAATATTCTCTTGAAATAAATTTATTTTATTTTATTTTTAATTTTTATTGGAGTATAGTTGATTTACAATGTTGTGTTAGTTTCAGGTGTACAGCAAAGTGGATCAGTTATACATATACATATATCCACTCTTTTTATAGATTCTTTTCCCACATAGACCATTACGGAGTATTAAGTAGAGTTCCCTGTGCTATACAGTAGGTTCTTATTAGTTATCTGTTTTATATATAGTAGTGTCTATATGTCACTCCCAACCTCCCAATTTATCCACCCCCCCCCATTCCCTGGTAACTATAAGTTTGTTTTCTACATCCGTAACTCTATTTCTGTTTTGTAAACAAGTTAATTTGTATGCTTTTTTTTAGATTCCACATATAAGGGATATCATATAATACTTGTCTTTCTTTGTCTGACTTACTTCACTCAGTATGACAATCTCTGGATCATTGGTATCAACTTACTCGCATTTAAGCAGCTTGAGAAAGGTAGTCATTCTTAAATTGTGGAAATACATATTTGATTATTAATATTTCATTGTGAAATATTACTCATTTCAACAGAGGAATAAAAATTTACCTTTTAAATTTCAAGAATTGAGGTTTTTAAAATGAGAGCCATATAAGTGTAATAGATTTAGTTCTCTGATATCACAAACATTTCTTCCTCCACTTAATAAAGCAATCTTGTTCTACCCTTTACAAAATATATTCTCATTCTACATATAATAAAATATCACCAAAGCCCAAGATGCTCTTTCAAGTATTTGACATCAATGAAACTATGTCTTATTTGCTTATATTTTAAGGCACATAACTCTGTTTTATAATAGAAATATTCCATCTCAAAGCATCTGGGTGAAGCAAAAGCTGCTTTTCCATGTTGCATTTGAACACATGAACTATTTTAGAAAAATGCCAACAAACTCTCATCCCATACTTACTGTCAAACACTTTCACAAAGATTCTCTAGGTTTTTGGTATAAAGGCATTTCTCAAAAATATAAGTCAATTTCTTGACACTATAATTTTCTCCTAGTAAGCTTAAGAGAAATGTTTGATAATGAAGCATCCAACTCTGCTAGGGTGACCTGAAAGAAAAATAGATGTCACATTGATGCTGTGAAGTATTGGCTGAGAAAGTGAAGCATGGCTATGTGTACTTTGAGGGTGAACTTTAAATAACAGGAAATGTTGGCAAGCTGCTATAAAGTGGCTCTGTTTCAGGGAAATGGATGTACCATCTGCAAGGCTAAACTGAAATGACAAGCCTTTGAGGCAGAGAGAATAAATGTTCAATCCATTTGGCAGATAAATCAGGTCGTGGATTGGTTTATTTAGCTCCAGTTTCACATAAACAATATACAGGCAGAAGTAATGAACCATTGCTAAATTCAACAGGAAATTCTATTTGAGGTGATACCTACGCTAAAGCTTCAAATGGTCTCAATTCTCCCATTCCATCTTTTTGCCATGTTTCTGCCATGTTTTGCCAATGTGTTTTGGTAGTTTAGATAGCAGAATCTATTTGAACAACACATATTCTCTAGTGAAAGAATAAACTGAATCATCACCATTCCAAAACTTACCTAATTATATTTCTCTAATAGAAGTGTGTGTGTAAAGATAAAAATATAAAGAATGCTTTTCATGTTTCTGACAAAAAAAGTAGCAGTCATATATCTAGCAATTGTAAAATGTATGTTCCTAGCACTTCATGGCCATGTTCACATAGCAATCTCAAACAGCCCTCAATGCCTTCAGCAACTAATCATCCACAGACAGCAGCCATTCATGTCTTCTTCCACTTTCGATCCTTAAGAGAAATTTTACTTTGCTTTGGTTAGTGTACTGAAGTACTAGGTTCCAGTTCTGCTTGACTTCTTGTATATATTTTATAGAATTTCATGCTACTCTGGAGAGAAGAGGCATATTTTCTTTTTCAATTTTGACGAAAGAATATGAACCACATTTCACCTTCATTCTCTTTGTGAAGGTCATAGTTGAAATATGACAGAGCATTGAGATCCAAGTTCTTTTTCCAATCTCCTATGATCCAAAACAATAAATGCAGTTTAACAACTTAACTAACCCTATTCTCTATGTATACGATCAGCATATTCTATAATGGTTGGATTATAAGAAAGTGATATCTTACAGAGAGCTGGAAAGGCTGTTTATTCCCACTGCAAGAAACTTAAAGAAAAAGAACTATTTTTTTCTTTAGTTTCTCTTTTACTTTAACAAGAGATCTTTAAAGAGTTTGCTTCTCTTCTCCTGTAATTATTTAATAATTTCGTTTTGTTTCTCTTTCAACATACAGTATTATCAGGCAATATAACAGACTTATAAAATCCTCAATTTGTTGCTTATCTGCTTTGCCAAATTTGAGTTGCAAAATAGTTCCTGCAACAGGTAGGGTCAATTCACACACACATAAGCACACATGCAATGTTTTGAATTATATGTTTTGTTTTCTATTATATTTTGCATCGTACGCTATCTTTTGTATATATTACATATATACAATGTTCGGAGGACATTATGACTTGATTTAATGTGAAATCAATAAAAGGATTTGTTGAATATGTTATTAGGAAATCTAGCTGTGAGGAAAACGTATATATATACCAAGTACCCTTTACTTTTAATCTAGTGAAAACTCTTGATTCACATATAGTTAACATAATTGCTTCTGCACTGGGACAGGCTAAAGTCATCATTTGTTCTCATTATCCTCTTATGTTCATTGCCTCTTAGCCGCATCATGCGGATCCCCTTCAGGACTGAAGGACTTATTCTTCAGATACTTGGACTGCTGCTGCAGACTCTCTTCAGCTGTCCTTCTTCTCCAGGACTTGTCCTTTGTTGAAAAGGGCTGTCGGGCCCAAGTTCACTTCTCCCTCCAGGGCACAGCCCACATGGATGAATGGCCAGTGTGAGACTGTAAAACCTTGTCCCTTCTGCCAAACTTCAGAGGTCTGTAAAGAGTGCTTCTAGTTTCAGAGCTTACCGTGGGTGATGTATGGTTTTATTGTGATGGCACTGCACTCTTAAACCTCCTCTGCCACACCCTGTTTTCTTCCCTTTCCTCAAGAAGTATTAACGCTGAGATACTACATGTAAGTTTCCTGCACTCAATAATCTACGTCTCAAGGGAATCCCATCTGCAAGAGTTTGTACCAGATTCGGTCCAAGAAAGCGGGTGTCACAATGGGATATTGGAGGTGGATTACGCAGCTTTGCCACTACCCAGTTGGCAATGGGGACCTCATCACTGGTTGTATGTGGAGCATAAGAGTCCCTGGTAGGTGGAAGTGTAATTATTTAACTTTTATTCGTGGTGATTTGGGATTGTATATCTGTAGAATGAAAGACACTGGTGAATGTAATGACAAACATAGTGGAAAGAGTGATTATAACACAGTGGAATTGGATGGTCCTGGTTTAGGGTGAATAATTGTGATTTAATAAAAACAGTTGTGAAAGTCAGAGGTCCTCCTGTCAGCATATCTCATCCTCTGAAGCTGGTAAGTAAAGAAAGCTAAAGACAAAACATAGAACTCAGACATAAAAGTTCCAAATAAGGAGGGCTTCCCTGGTGGCGCAGTGATGGAGAGTCCGCCTGCCGATGCCGGGGACGCGGGTTCGTGCCCCGGTCCGGGAAGATCCCACCTGCCGCGGAGCGGCTGGGCCCGTGAGCCACGGCCTCTGAGGCTGCGCGTCCGGAGCCTGTGCTCCGCAACGGGAGAGGCCGCAACAGTGAGAGGCCCGCGTACCACAAAAAACAAACAAACAAACAACAAAAAGATAAAAACACATTTAGATACGGGGGAAAAAAATGCTATATAAAATTTTATGATTAAACTATATATATATATGAATGTATAAATGGATAAATATAGTATAATATACTTAATATTCTCACAGATACTCGTGTGCCTTTCTATGTAACTTTGCCTTAACTAGGGGTATTAACCTAGGGAGGATTTTGAGGAGAAAACAGCATCCCAACTGAATTTTAAAGAATGAGAGAGGTTTTACCCAGAAAACGTAAAGGGAAGAGCAAGAGAGAATATCATTTGTTTAGCTCAAAGCACAGTTTGAATTCCCTTATACATAATTTTATTTATTATAAGCAACAACTCTGTAAATTAAATGCCATACTCCTACTTTATAGAGACAGCAGGGAAGGAATTAATATTTATAATTGTGCAGCAGGTACTATAACTTTTATATATGTGCTTGTTTAATACTCAGAACAACACAGGCTGTAGGTTTTATTACTGTGGTTTTGCATATGAAAAAGCATAAATTAAAGGGAATATTTAATTTGCTGAAGGTCATAGACCCAAATAATAGTCAAGACAGAATTTGAACCCAAGCCTGTTTATTCCTGCTCGACCGATATGAAAAAAGTCCCTTTAGAGTCAGAACAAATCATATATGAATTTAAGGAGTTATAATCAAACTTGAGAGAACATGAGACTTTTACTGAATATATTATTCTACTTGCTGTATACAAGCTGCTTTCTAAAAGCCTGTTTAGAAATCAACTATACCTTGGTGTTTGGAAAAAATACGTGTTATAATGTAAAAGTGATTAAAAATTATTCAAAGTCTTTCTATATTTCACTTTTTACAAGTTTCCAATTATATACAAGCTAGAGACTCATAGGAAGAAAAATAGATATAAAGAAAAATGACAGATTCAAATAAGAATCCACATATTTTCAAAAAGTATGGAATTATTTTAATGTCTTTGCTTTCAAATTACAATGTATAAGATCTCTATTGAAGAGTAACGTGCACAATAATTTATCCAGTACATTGTGTTACTTTGAGGAAGATTTTTAATTTTAAACTTACATTAATATTACATGAGTTTATCTTATCAAGTCATACCCAAGAAGTAAAAATGTAGGGCAAATGAAATAACCTAATATTTAAGAACCTAGAATCTTGAATCCTATAATGATTTATTTATGAGCCATCTGGTTATATAAACATGATAATAGGGTCAAATGTGCTCTATATGCATGGAAAGAAAGAATTATTGAGAAAGAAATAATTAGGTTTTATGAGTGAAATCCCAAGGCTAAGTACAGAATTTAGGTAACAGACTTTTCTTGCAAGTGAAAAAAAATGTATAAATATGTATTATATTATGTGTAATAGAATGTTACATATATATGTATAACTGAGTCACTTCGTTGTACAGAAGAAATTAACAGAACATTGTAAATCAATATACTTCAATAAAATTTTAAAAAGAATGTTACATATATAATAAAATATCATATATAATGCATATATCGGTATGTATACATATACACATAGCTATTGCATGATTTTGCCATAGCAAGAAAGACTGAGAACTACAACATTTTATCTAGGGGATTATGAATGCGAACAGACACAGTGAGTATGACTCATTCTGGACTCCTAAGGGAGACCAGGGGAACCCAAGACAGCGCGGCCTTCCATTTCTGTTATTACCAGCATTAATCAGTTTTTACCTCCCCATCTGTCACATGTGTTTAGTGGACATGCACAGATGTGTGTCCAAGGTTATATGGGGGTGGGGTGGGGGGATGGGGTGAAACCAGAGTAATTTCTTTTCCATGAATTTCTAATTTAAGTACCGCTTGTATGTGGGTAAAATTACTTAAGTTTTTCTCTTTTTTGCAGTCTAAGGACCAATTTACACTTAAAAGAATATATGCTATTACATTTTCATGTACACACATACCTAACTGCATTTAACATGTTTTCCCTTTTGAACTCGCTTTTCATTTATTTACTACCCAATTTCTGTCCATGTAGACGGGAAGCTAATGATAAATGAGCCAAGCTATATATTTTCTTTTTTTTATTACCAAGGCATTCTAATTTTCTTCTTATTCATGTGTCAAATTCTTACCAATCCTCCTGAAACAAGTAGAAGGGATATAAATTATAACAAGCCCAAAGTTTTTTCCATCAAAAAAAAAAAATGACACTCTTGACTCTAGCCAAAAGTTAAAATGAAAATTCTCTAATTTATAATCGATGATGCAAGCCAAGGCAACTAAAATTAAAAGCAAAAATTTGGAACAACTTCAGGATAACTTAGACACAAATATGATAATACGTTGGAAACATATTTTATCATAACATATATGTTGTACACTGCACAATTCCATTATGCATTCACATTTACTATGATTTTTATGGTGCTCCCCAGCACCATCAAGTTGTGTAACATGGTGGGCTTGTCCATCTATGTTTTAAACATTTATTGTGTTTATAACAGTGGAAGCAAAAACTTATCAAGGTCCGTGGAAGTTTCAGATACTTGAGCTTTCCACAACAGTCTTAAATACCATTTATCTTTGTTTTCATCTTAATAACCTATCTCTGTTTTGCTATGCAAATGAATAATTTTACCATCAAGTGAGTGATGTCAACTTGGATGATCTGTATAACTAAATCAATATACACGGAAAATAGATATTGGTTTTTCACCTAAGGGATAAAAATGTTTTATATACCCCAGATTTTGGGGGGTGGGGAGGAAGCAATCAAATATTTACAAGCATTTATCTTTTTCTCCAAACAACATAGGATGCAAATAACTTATGTTAGTATGAATATATGCAGTTTACACCTAACAATAAACCATAGAGGATATAGTGCAGAATTTTTCAATAATACTCTGTTCCTGTGCATTTGTTTCCTATAGAGTGTAACTAAACCATCAACAGCTCTCATTCCTCATGAAAGTCTCTCATTTCTGTTCGTCCTGGTATAGGGATATCTTTTATTCCTAGTCATATCTACCCAATGCTAGTGAGCTGATAAAGCTCCTTATTAAATAATGAGGTAGATTATGTATATACCTTCCTAGAACCTGAGATATAGGGCTGTATGGGTCGTGAATGTAAATTTATTTCAATAGATCCATCTCTGGTTTGCATCTTATAATTTTTTTGTGCCAAATGTCAGTTGAATATAGAATATTATCATTTCCTTACATGATGTTGATAATTGATATTTAAAGGATTCTTTATATTCTATACAAAGAGCTTCAAGTTTCAAATTTTGAAGAAAATATTTAAACTTCCAAAGAAAATAGGTCAGAAAGAGTTTGCAATGAATTTTAGAATTATCTAAATAGATATGATTATCGAAATTGAAGGGGTAAATGGACAATTCAACAACAATATTTGGACACTTCAATACCTCATTTTTCATAATGATAGAACAACCAGGTAGAAGATTAAATATTAAAAGATTGAAATCATATAAAGTGTGCCCTTCAATCATAATATAAATTTGAAATAGATAACAGAGGAAATTTGGAGAATTCACTAATATGATGAAATTAAACAACAGACTCACCCCTAAATAATGAATGGGTCAGAAAAGAACTGACAAAGAACATTTTAAAAATACTGGAGATGAATGAAATGAACATAACATGCCAAAATGTATGGAATTCAGATAAAGCGGTACTTAAAGGGAAATTTATATCTGTAAATGCCTATACTAAAAAAAAATTCTTTAATCAATAACCTAAATTTCCACCCTATGAAACTAGAAAAAATAAGAACAAAGTAATCAGAAGAAAGAAATAATACAAATTGGAGAAAAATGAAACAGATAACTTAAAAAACAGCGAAAATAGACAAAAAATATGTTGACTCTTTGGAAAGCTCAACAATCAACTCTGAACTTGAAACTTAGTTTCTAATTGAAGAATAGATTCTTTAATTTCCCATCACAAGAATTATATGTGTGCCTAGCAGGTGGGAAAATATGTTCTTAGCATTGGAGCCCTAATCAGTACTCTTGAAAGCATATGGCAGAGTAAATTTATGTCAATATAAACATAGACAATGGGAAAACATTTGGGTGGACTGGATTTATTGATATCTTTAGAACCCAGATTTATTTGTAAATATGTAAAATAATTCCTAAAAGAAGGAATTAGTTGTAGGGACAATATGTGTTCCTCCCCATAGGTGATGGAGATAGCAGTGTAAGATGAGGTGTGTGAATGGATAGTGTTAGCTGGCTTTCACAGCAGCTGAGAGGTTAAAAAAAGAAAAACTTTAAACGATTTTCTGGCTAACAAATCTGAACAAGATTAATGAGCCAGTTCTTTATCTGACATACTGGTCATTTTTTTTTCATTAAACAAGCTTGTCATTATTACAATTATCCTTTTATCACCATTTTCCACAAATAGGATTTCATCAATTGAGTTATGGGAAAAACATACATTTTCTGGGTCTCATTATTTTATCCAGAGTAGGATAGGGCTATAGGCTTATCTATAATTATTAAATATTTATTAAAATTGTCAAAAATAATCTAATTGGATTAAATCAATTACCAGTTAAGTAAACAATCAGGGCAGGCATTTCTTCTTCTTTTTTTTTTTTTCTTATTAGTCATCCATTTTATACACATCAGTGTATACATGTCAATCCCAATCTCCCAATTCATCACACCACAACACCCACCCCTTGCCACTTTCCCCCCTTGGTGTCCTTACATTTTTTCTCTACTTCTGTGTCTCAATTTCTGCTCTGCAAACCGGTTCATCTGTACCATTATCTAGGTTACACATATATGCGTCAATATACGATATTTGTTTTTCTCTTTCTGACTTACTTCACTCTATATGACAGTCTCTAGATCCATCCATGTCTCAACAAATGACCCAATTTCATGCCTTTTATGGCTGAGTAATATTCCATTGTATATATGTACCGCATCTTCTTTATCCATTCGTCTGCCAATGGACATTTAGGTTGCTTCCATGACCTGCCAATTGTAAATCGTGCTGCAATGAACATTGGGGTGCATGTGTTTTTTTGAATTATGGTCTCCTCAGGGTATATGCCCAGTAGTGGGATTGCTGGGTCATATGGTAATTCTATTTTTCGTTCTTTAAGGAAACTCCATACTGTTCTCCATAGTGGCTGTATCAATTTACATTCCCACCAATGGTACAAGAGTGTTCCCTTTTCTCCACACCCTCTCCAGCATTTGTTTTTTGTAGGTTTTCTGATGATAGCCATTCTAACTGGTGTGAGCTGATACCTCATTGTAGTTTTGATTTGTATTTCTCTAATCATTAGTGAAGTTGAGCAACTTTTCATGTGCTTCTTGGCCATCTGTATGTCTTGTTTGGAGAAATGTCTGGCTAAGTCTTCTGCCCATTTTTGGATTGGGTTTTTGTTTTTTTACTATTGAGCTGCATGAGCTGTTTATATATTTTGGAGATTAATCCTTTGTCCAATGATTCATTTGCAAATATTTTCTCCCATTCTGAGGGTTGTCTTTTCATCTTGTTTATGGTTTCCTTTGCTGTGCAAAAGCTTTTAAGTTTCATTAGGTCCCATTTGTTTATTTTTGTTTTTATTTCCATTTCTCTAGGAGATGGGTCAAAAAGGATCTTGCTGTGATTTATGTCATAGAGTGTTCTGCCTATGTTTTCCTCTAAGAGTTTGATAGTGTCTGGCCTTACATGTAGGTCTTTAACCCATTGTGTCTTGTTTGTAGTTTCCTTTGCTGTGCAAAAGCTTTTAAGTTTCATTAGGTCCCATTTGTTTATTTTTGTTTTTATTTCCATTACTCTAGGAGGTGGATCAAAAAAGATCTTGCTGTGATTTATGTCAAAGAGTGTTCTCCCTATGTTTTCCTCTAAGAGTTTTATTGTGTCCGGTCTTACATTTAGGTCTCTAATCCATCTTGAGTTTATTTCTGTGTATGGTGTTAGGGAGTGTTCTAATTTCATTCTTTTACATGTAGCTGTCCAGTTTTCCCAGCACCACTTATTGAAGAGCCGGTCTTTTCTCCATTGTATATCCTTGCCTCCTTTGTCATAGATTAGTTGACCATAGGCGCATGGGTTTATCTCTGGGCTTTCTATCCTGTTCCATTGATCTATATTTCTGTTTTTGTGCCAGTACCATATTGTCTTGATTACGGTAGCTTTGTGGTAAAGTAGGAAAGTCTGAAGTCAGGGAATCTGATTCCTCCAGCTCTGCTTTTTTCCCTCAAGACTGCTTTGGCTACTCGGAGTCCTTTGTGTCTCCATACAAATTTTCAGAGTTTTTGTTCTAGTTCTGTGAAAAATGCCACGGGTAATTTGATTGGGATTGAATTGAATCTGTAGATTGCTTTGGGTAGTATAGTCATTTTCACAATATTGATTCTTCTAATCCAAGAACATGGAATATCTCTCCACCTATTGGTATCATATTTAATTTCTTTTATCATGTTTTATAGTTTTCTGCATACAGGTCTTTTTTCTCCCTAGGTAAGTTTATTCCTAGGTATTTTATTATTTTTGTTGGAATGGTAAATGGGAGTGTTTCAATAATTTCCCTTTCAGATTTTTCATCATTAGTGTATAGGAATGCAAGAGATTTCTGTGCATTAATTTTGTATCCTGCAACCTTACCAAATGCATTGATTAGCTCTAGTAGTTTTCTGGTGGCATCTTTAGGATTCTCTATGTATAGTATCATGTCATCTGCAAACAGTGACAGTTTTACCTCTTCTTTTACAATTTGTATTCCTTTTATTTATTTTTCTTCTCTGATTGCTGTGGCTAGGACTTCCAAAACTATGTTGAATAATAGTGGTGAGAGTGGACATCCTTGTCTTGTTCCTGATCTTAGATGAAATGCTTTCAGTTTTTCACCATTGAGAATGATGTTTTGCTGTAGGTTTGTCGTTTATGGCCTTTATTATGTTGAGGTTGGTTCTCTCTATGCCCACTTTCTGGAGAGTTTTTATCATAATTCGGTGTTGAATTTTGTCAAAAGCTTTTCCTGCATCTTTTGAGGTGATCATATGTTTTTTATTCTTCAGTTTGTTAATATGATGTATCACATTGATTGATTGGCACATATTGAAGAATCCTAGCATCTCTGGGATAAATCCCACTTGATCATGGTGCATGATCCTTTTAATGTGTTGTTGGATTCTGTTTGCTAGTATTTTGTTGAGGATTTCTGCATGTATATTCATCATTGATATTGGTCTGTAATTTTCTTTTTCTGTAGTATCTTTGTTTGCTTTTGGTATCAAGATGATGGTGGTATCATAGAATAAGTTTGGGGGTATTCTTTCCTCTGCAATTTTTTGGAAGAGTTTGAGAAGGATGGGTGTTAGCTCTTCTCTAAATGTGTGATAGAATTCACCTGTGAAGCCATCTGGTCCTTGACTTTTGTTTGTTGGAAGATTTTTAATCACAGATTGAATTTCATTACTTGTGATTGGTCTGTTCATATTTTCTCTTTCTTCCTGGTTCAGTCTTGGAAGGTTATACCTTTCTAAGAATTTGTCCATTTCTTCCAGGGTGTCCATTTTATAGGCATAGAGTTGCTTGTAGTATTCTCTTAGAATCCTTTGTATTTCTGTGGTTTTTGTTGTAACTTCTCCTTTTTCATTTCTAATTTTATTGATTTGAGTCCTCTCCCTCTTTTTCTTGATGAGTCTGACTAATGGTTTACAATTCTGTTTATCTTCTCAAAGAACCAGCTTTTAGTTTTATTGATCTTTGCTACTGTTTTCTTTGATTCTATTTCATTTACTTCTGCTCTGATCTTTATGATTTCTTTCCTTCTCCTAACTTTTGGTTTTGTTTGTTCTTCTTTCTCTAGTTCCTTTAGGTGTAATGTTAGATTGTTTATTTGAGACTTTTCTTGTTTTTTGAGGTATCCTTGTAGATCTATAAACTTCCCTCTTAGAACTGCTTTTGCTCATCCCATAGGTTTTGGATCGTCGTGTTTTCATTGTCATTTGTATCTAGGTATTTTTTTATTTCCTCTTTGATATCTTTAGTGATCTCTTGGTTATTTAATAACATATTGTTTAGCCTCCATGTGTTTGTATTTTTTACAGAATTATTCCCGTAATTGATTTCTAATCTCTTAGCATTGTGGTCAGAAAAGATGCGTGATATGACTTCAATTTTCTTAAATTCACTGAGTCTTGATTTGTGACCCCAGATGTGATCTATCCTGAAGCATGTTCCATGCACACTTGAGAAGAAAGTGTAATCTGCTGTTTTGGATGGAATGTCCTATAAATATCAATTAAATCTATCTGGTTATTGTGCCATTTAAAGCTTGTGTTTCCTTATTAATTTTCTGTTCGGATGATCTGCCCACTGGTGTTAGTGAAGTGTTAAAGTCCCCCACTATTACTGTGTTACTGTCGATTTCCTCTTTTAGAGCTGTTAGCAGTTGTCTTATGTATTCAGGTGCTCCTATGTTGGGTGCATATATATTTATAATTGTTATATCTTCTTCTTGGATCGGTCCCTTGATCATTACATAGTGTCCTTCCTTGTCTCTTGTAACATTTTTTATTTTAAAGTCTATTTTGTCTGGTATGAGTATTTCCACTCCAGCTTTCCTTTGATTCCCATTTGCATGGACACAGTTTCTTGTAGACAGAATATATATGGATCTTGTTTATGTATCCATTCAGCGAGACTGTGTCTTTTGGTTGGAGCATTTAATACATTCACGTTTCAGGTAATTATCAATATGTATGTTCCTATTACCATCTTCTTAATTGTTTTGGGTTTGATTTGGTAGGTCGTTTTCTTCTCTTGTGTTTCCCACTTAGAGAAGTTCCTTTAGCATTTGTTGTCCAGCTGGTTTGGTGGTGCTGAATACTCTTAGCTTTCGCTTGTCTGTAAAGCTTTTGATTTTTCCATCAAATCTGAATGTTATCCTTGCCGGGTAGAGTAATCTTCGTTGTAGGTTTTTCCCTTTCATCACTTTAAGTATATCATGCCACTCCCTTCTGGCTTGTAGAGTTTCTGATGAGAAATCAGCTGTTAACCTTATGGGAGTTCCCTTGTATGTTATTTGTCGTTTTTCCCTTGTTGTTTTCAATAATTTTTCTTTGCCTTTAATTTTTGCCAATTTGATTATTATGTGTCTCAGTGTGTTTCTCCTTGGGTTTATCCTGTATGGGACTCTCTGTGCTTCCTGGACTTGGGTGGCTATTTCCTTTCCCATGTTAGGGAAATTTTTGACTATAATCTCTTCAAATAGTTTATTCAGTCCTTTCTCTCTCTCTTCTCCTCCTGGGACCCCTATAATGCAAATGTTGTTGCATGTAATATTGTCCCAGAGATCTCTTAGGCTGTCTTCCTTTCTTTTCATTCTTTTTTCTTTATTCTGTTCCACAGCAGTGAATTCCACCATTCTGTCTTCCAGGTCTCTTATCCGTTCTTCTGCCTCAGTTATTCTGCTATTGATTCCTTCTAGTGTATTTTTCATTTTAGTTATTGTATTTTTCGTCTCTGTTTGTTTGTTCTTTAATTCTTCCAGATCTTTGTTAAACATTTCTTGCATCTTTGCCTCCATTCATCTTCCAAGGTCCTGGATCATCTTCACTATCATTATTCTGAATTCTTTTTCTGGATGATTGCCTATCTCCATTTCATTTAGTTTTTTTTTTTTTCTGGGGTTTTATCTTGTTTCTTCATCTAGTACATACCCCTCTGCCTTTTCACCTTGTCTATCTTTCTGTGAATGTGGTTTTTGTTCCACAGGCTGCAGGATTGTAGTTCTTCTTGCTTCTGCTGTCTGCCATCTGGTGGATGAGGCTATCTAAGAGGCTTGTGGAAGTTTCCTGATGGGAGGGACTGGTGCTGGGTAGAGCTGGCTGTTGCTCTGGTGGGCAGAGCTCAGTAAAACTTTAATCCACTTGTCTGCTGATGGGTGGGGCTGGGTTCCCTCCTTGTTGGTTGTTTGGCCTGAGGTGACCCAACAGTGAAGCCTTCCTTGGTTCTTTGGTGGGGCTAATGGCGGACTCTGGGAGAGCTCACATCAAGGAGTACTTCCCAGAACTTCTGCTGCCAGTGTCCTTGTCCCTTGGTGAGCCATAGCTGCTCCCCGTCTCTGCTGGAGACCCTCCAACACTAGCAGGTAGGTCTGGTTCAGTCTCCTATGGTGTCACTGATCCTTCCCTTGGGTCCTGATGTGCACACTACCTTGTGTGTGCCCTCCAGGAGTGGAGTCTCTGTTTCCCCCGTCCTGCCGAAGTCCTGCAATCAATTCCCACTAGGCTTCAAACTCTGATTCTCTAGGAATTCCTCCTCCCATTGCCAGACCCCCAGGTTGGGAGGCCTGCTGTATGGCTCAGAACCTTCACTCCAGTGAGTGGACTTCTGTGGTATAAGTGTTCTCCTTTTTGTGAGTCACCCACCCAGCAGTTATGGGATTTGCTTTTATTGTGATAGCGCCCCTCCTACCATCTCATTGTGGTTTCTCCTTTGTCTTCGCATGTGGGGTATCTTTTTGGTGAGTTCCAGTGTCTTCCGGTCAGTGATTGTTCAGCAGTTAGTTGTGATTCCAGTGTTCTCGAAAGAGGGAGTGAGAGCATGTCCTTCTACTCCGCCATCTTGAACCTATCTCCGCAGGCATTTCTCTTAATCCTATATCTTCCACACTTGGGAGAGTGCTGGCATATAATGGGGACTCAATGAATATGGGTTGAGTGAATTGGTGGATCCACAATGTCAGTTCCATATATTTCAAACAATATATTTCAATATATTTCACACAATATATTTCACACAGTATACTTCAATATATTTCACAGTGAGGATGTGGTATTTTAAAAAATTATCAACTAAATAAATTATCATCTAAAAAGCATAAAATAGCTCAATGAGATGCAATACCCCAAAATTTGTCAGGCACTGTAGACATGTTACAATAATTTAGTCTGAATTTTTGTGTTGTGTTTTATTCATTATACCTTGCTACGTAACATAACACTATTACCCCAAACTTAGTGGCCTAAAACAACATACGTTTATTATCCCCCAGTTTCTGTGAGTTAGAAGTCTGGCATGACTTATCTGCTTATGCTATGCTTATCTGCTATGCTTATCTGCTTATGAGTCTCAGGAGGCAGCAGTCATGGTCTCAGCTAGGACTGTATTCTCTCTCTGATTCCATCAGGTTGCAAATGCTTCGCTACTCGCACGGTTGTTGGTAGCATTGATTCCTTGAATGTTGGACTGAGAGCTACTTTGCAAGCTATTGCCACACTATCAGATCCCAGAGGCCACCTACAGTTCCTTGTTATGTGGGGTTTCCCAACATAGTTGCTTGCTTCCTTCTAGCAAGAGAGAGAGACTCCAGGAAGACCAGCGATGCAATCTTGTGTAATATAATGCAATATGTAATATGTGTAATATAATGGCATACACATAATCCAAATATTCTGCTGGTTAGAAGCAAGTCACAGGTCTTGCCTATGATTAAGGGGAAGGAACCATACAAGTCTAACACTATGAGGCAAGGAACATCGAGGTCACCTTAAAAGTTTGCTTGTCACATGTATGTAGGGGAAAACCTGGAGCTATTCACAAACACATTTCTGCCATAATGAAAGTTAGAAGAGGAAGAATAGGAGGAACTGATCATATCTATTTTAGAAGTTATAGCTTAAAGTATATAGGATAAAAGAAAAAGAGTGTTTTGATAGTTGATGCAGAGTTGTTAGAAAATTTCAAAATAATTTTTGAAAAGCCAAAAAGTATAAGTAACCCAGAAAATTAACAACTGAAAAATAACTTCTTTACATCCTCCAGCCCCAGTTCACCCATTGCTCACAGGCATGAAAGGATTGTTTCCCTTAAAGATGTCCACTGAAAATACCAAAATTAATTAGTAAGGAGTGATTAGTAAAAATGAGAAAAAGTACATTAAGATTCACAGTGAAGATGTTAAGATTTAGCCAAGCCTTAAATTTTAAATCACAGGGAAAACATATTTAAGAGAAAAGAGAGAACTTAGTCTGCATTCATAAAGTACAAAGAGATATGCTTTAAAAAAAAAAAAGATTGCAATTAGAACCTTAGGTAACCTCCTCAAATGTGGAGAACTCAGAATATAGTTAATGAAGCCTAAGGACCTAAGAAAGGAAAGAAAGTCCCCCTGTTGAGAGAGAAAGTGTTTGTCCACAGCTGATATGTGCTCTCACATGAGGGCTTCTTTTAGCTCTAGAGTCAGAATGGTAACTGACTGTGCTTTCAAGACTGCTTAAGGATTCACAGGGATTATGTTTATCAAATCAAGTGATTAAAAAATTCTCACAAACAAAAAAAATATTTTGAATTTGAAAGCAATTTAAGCTGTTGGGAAGTGTTTATTTAAAGTGACGTTATAAGTGTGATGAATCATTAATCTGAGGTTTCTTAAAAGTAGTTGCATATTCATGGACTTATAAATAGAATACAATTTATAAACTGAACATTATATTTTAAGGAAGAGCTAAGATTTTAAATTTGTAAATGTAACAAATTTGATATTGGATATCAGCCGTAAAATTCAAAGTAGTCTTTTTCTAAAGGAATAGTAACTACCAATTTTTAAAATAAAAAGCAGGTGATTTAAGCCATTTAAAAATTAGTCTAAAAGGAGCAGTTCTCTCCCTGGATTAAGGCTTGATTACAAAAGACTTTTGTTTAGAATAAAGAATTCTAGCATAGTAGGAAGAATTGGATAGATACTGAAAGGTAAGTATATGTGACTTTATCTGGAGGGAATCATTCACACTGTCCCCTCCCTTCCTAGACATCGGACGCCCCATGCGCTAGGCCTCCTAGCATATCTCCCATAACTTTAGAGGAGGAACACCACGGTAACACCTGCCGGGTGTGATGCAATCAGTCAACAACTAAAATATGGCTTCAGAATCATGGAAAACATTCTTTCATATTAACATCGGGTAACCATAGTGTGAACAGATATTTTTCCTCAAATACTTTAATCATCAGATCAGAAGCATCACTCCCTCAGTGCCAGAATATTGGAACTGGGCTGCCGATCACAGTTGCCCCATTAAATAATTAAAAGAAGTCCAACGTCAACTGCAGTGAGCTGTCAAACTTACTCAAGTCTGGTATATAAGTAGGTTAATTAATACTTACGTAGCATTAAATTCAAAAAACATGCAAAAGCCAGGCACATGGATTCCAGTCTCTCTCTTTATTAATTAAGAAAGGCCAGCGTTCTTAAGATCAGTTTTCTACATCTCAGTTACACTTTGGAGTACCAAAAAACATATTTTTCAATAATGGAAAATCTTCAAAGCTCATTTATGTCAAGATTCATGAAATCATTCCCCTGATTCCCCATACATGTTATGCATTCCCCTTCCAAGAAAAGAAAAAAAATGTGGAAGCATTGACTAAATTGGATTTCTCCCCATCATTGTTAAAGTGTCACTGGAAATATCAATACAATAGCAGCATTTCAAACAACCTTAAGAGAGATAATCCCATGAAGCCCTTCAGAATCAAAATTGAAATGCTGAAATAGCGTCACTAGAACTCCACTAAGATGTGACTGCAGCAGTGGCAGTGGATCACACAGCCCTGTTTTCATGGCTAGTCCTCTCAGTGTTTGCTCAAGTGTTACTTGCTCAACGGGGTCTACACTGACCCACGCTATTTAAAAAAGTACTCGACGCAACATTCCAATCGCCTTTATCATGCTCTTTATCTTTCCAATTTATTTTCTATTTCTTTCCGGTACTTTTCAATTTCTAGCCTAAGTTTTAATTATGTATTAAGCTTGTTGTCTACTGTCTATATCCGCCCCCCCCCAATAGAATGTAAGTAAGCTCCACTCAGAGAGATTTTTTGTTTTGTTCATTGACATCCCAGGTGCCTAGAACAGTGCCTGGCACAAGATAAGTGCCCAATGTTTGCTGAACAAATGAATAAAAGCCCAGAAATCCAGTTAGCAGACATCCTCAATATTTATGGGCAAATTGTTTTTCAATAGGTTTGAAAAATATAGTGAACTATGGCTGCTAATTCTCCCAAATCATGAACACCTCCAATTTTCTGGATATAAATATGAATGGAAGACCGCTTTAATAAACACTCACCTTTAGGTAAAACAAGGAAGGGGTAAACTCTTTCTGTGGCCACTGATCTATACATCTTTATCAGTGGAGTGAGAGCCCACCTCCCCATCCCAGACAGGAACTAGAGGTAAAGGGATCTAGGAACCGGGGGAGGGGGGGAGAAATTTCATTTTTAAAAAATTGACCTGTATTTTCACATCTCAAAGTGATTTTGGCAAGAACTTCCTTCCCAGACTCTTCTCCGATAAAACATCCTACTTACTTTTGGAGTGGTTTGGAGACCTAAGAATTGCCCGGGGGTTTGGAATATCACCAGCTACTCTTTTCCCAATTTTTGGTGTTTTCCCTTCCGTAATTAAACCTAAATGGGTTGACAATCATTTTACATACTTTAGACTTCATGTTTCAGTAGGGAAGATTATAGAAAGGATAACTTGCTAGTCATGGTTCTTGACTTTGAATTCCAGCCTTAAGATTTTTGTCTCTGAACTGAATGGTGAATGCTCTATCGATCTTCCTAACAGTTTATCTGCTTCTTGGATTCTGTTTCTGAGAAGCCATGGAAATAGAGCAGGCTAATCTGCCCCTTGCTTTCAGGGTCCCAATTTCTCACCATGTGGGCAGTTTTCTCTGTTTTGATAGGAAGGGCATGGCATTCCTCTAGTTTAGAAGTTGGCAGATGTTTTTTAAAGGGCCAGAGAGTAAACATTTTTGGATGTAGGGCTATATGATCTCTGTCACAACTGTTCAAGTCTGCCGTGAGGGCACCAAAGCAGCCATGGATGACATGGAAAGAATGGGCATGGGAGTGTTCCAATAAAACTACACTCACAAAATTAGGTGGCGAGCTGGATTTGATCCCCTGCTCAAACAGTCTTTAGTGTAAAATAGAGAATTTGGCTTCAACCGTTCTGCTCAATGCACAGTTATTTCCATCTCATGTGTTCTGGAATACGAACAGCAGGCAAAAAAGCCACCATGGCTTTCAGAATGACCCTTATAAGCCTCTCTCTGTTCTAGGGAAATATAAGGCTCTAATTACAATTTGTCCTTTTAAGAATGAAGGATGAAATATACTGTTTGTCCCAGCCTGATAGGAGGTGAAAGAAATGAACACATTCTTTGTTTGTTTCCTTTGGTTTATTTGTACTAAAATCATAGTTCCTCAATTTATTGACACCCAAAGCTGATAAACAAGAGTAAATATATAAATTAATGAGGATTTAAAATTAATATCAAATGATATAAAACATTCAGCTCTTAGCTTACCAATATTTTCTTAAATTTACACTCTTTCCCAAATTTCAGTGTATTTTTGTAAGGTAGTCAATTTACTTGTTCATCTTCCTGAGACTAGAATTATTGTAAATAAAAGTAAGTCTTGGTGTTCCTGGACATGAAGCACATCAAAAAAGCTATTTATGAGTGATTTACTTTGACATCCTTCTTGTATTGAAGCATGTCCCTTTACTGCAGGATCTCACTGCAGAATGAAGTAGGCAAAATGTACAAAATCCTGAAACTTTTCTACCTTGTTCCTTAAAGTTCTAGCCTTGGTAAACAACATGGCCTGAATCAGGACTTATTTAAATCAATTACTTTGGCACTAAGTGACAGGAATTAATAACTTCCTAGGTAGAAATTGGAAATTTATTAGTACCCCACACTTATACTTGACTCAGAAAATTCCATACATTTTAGACAGTCATTATGAGTGCATGCCCCTTCCATAACCCACCCCTGGCAAAAACAAAACAAATAAGCAAACAAACCAAACATAAATAAATAACAAAAACAAAACCGAAAGACACCAAACACTTCCACCTACCAATTTCTGTGTTCGTTGGGATTCTTTAACTGCAATTGAATGAATGGAGCCTAATTCAAGTTAAGTTAAGCAAAATAGGAATTGGGGGCCTCGTTAAACTGAAAAGCCCAGCGATAAAGCTGATTTTGTACAGAGTCAGATACAGGGTTTTGATGATGTCAGTAACACTCTGCCTCACTCTGTGTTTCATATAGTCCTTCAATCACACATAAAGACTTTCAGACACAAGTAAAAGCATATTCGTCCTTCAATCGTTCAACACATAACATGAGACATCTCATGTGAAAGGAAGGCCAAAGGTAAGAAACCACTGGCATTGGTTCGGTAGCTCAAAAATGTCAGGACCATTGATCTTCTCCTCATGACACCAAGATGGGAGCCAGGCTCTAGATTTTACATCTATATTTTAGGAATAAAGAATGGAAGGGAAAAAGTGTACAGTGACCTGATGACTTCGGCTTAATAAAAACATAAGAACTCTCCCAGAAGCCCCCCAGCAATTATACATTAACATCTGGTTGGCTAGATGTTACATACACTTACATGATGATAAGAGACATCATGAAAGCACATATTTCTTAGCCTTTTTAAAGGAAAAGGGTCTTCGGAAGGGGTGTTCAATTAGGCAACCAACACTGTATGTCAACAGGCTCTAAGAATATAGAAGATAGACCCTATGGATATTTACAGCTAACAGTCACATCATACTAGATCAGGTGGGGAGAGAAATTTCATAATTTTAAAATCCTACATCCTTTCAGATAAGAATGTAGGAATTTAAATATTCTCTCTTTTATTAAAAAAAAATTTTAATGGTAAAATTCTTCTTCCATCTAATCCCACCTACTAAGCTAAATAAGCATCACTCTTCAACTAAGTTGTGCTTGTTTCATATTTAAACTTAGTGGGAGCCAAATGCATTAGTAGAGGGAAGACTGTCAGTGCCAGAGACCTAAATTTTAGCCCTTTCTCTTCAGTGTGACCTTGAAGAGGTCATTTAACTTCATCCTTTCGTCTAATTTTTGACATGAAAGTATTGGAATATTTAATGTTCTTTCCAAGCCAGAAACCATAAGCTGCATACTTGATTTTATTCCCCTTATGAGAAATTCTTCTCTCTTGAGCTTAGATTTCACAATCTGTTGTCCCCATTTGTCATTTTCACCACTTGAGCAGCCTTGACTTGAAATGTGAGGCCACCCCCATAAAAGATGTTCTGATCTGCCAAGCTGTCCACTCTCCACCCCACGGTTGAGTGTGTGAATGAGTGTGTGTGTGTGCGTGTGAGATTTATATATCCTGGCAATAGAAATTCATAGCACTCTTGCATTTAAAACATTTCCTGTATGTGAGCTAGCACCTCAAGTAGCCATGGGAGAATTTAGAAGCTCCAAAAGGAGAAAGTTTCCGACAACAATTACAAAGGATGCTTTTGCATTAAATGGGCAGAGTTTTTCTTCTCTAAAGTGATTTGCTGGGATCCTAAGAATTTGACTCATATCTGTGACTCTGGCTAATTTGTAAGGAACTTTTACTGACTTCCAAGTGAAAGTCTTGCCTTGGGTTTGCGTGCCAGCATTCCAGCACTAGGGCTGGTCACACACCTCCAGGCCTTACTCCTTTCCCACTAGCTTCCCTTTCAATTATTTGTTGCTTCCTCTTATGTTTGGAAAAACACACTGATAAAGAAAAAATACTCTCACCACCTAGCGGTGAACACTGGTAACATGTCAATGTGCTTTCAATGTTATGATGCTTTATCATGCACTGGGTTTTTAGATTTTGTGTCATGAAATATCTGAGCTTTTTCAAAAATCACTCCTTTAATTTGGAATTATTTTTATTGTTTCAAGAAAAAAATAGTTTTGTGAAAAATTAGATTGAGGAATGTAATATTAAGATGGCTAGAATATATCGCTGTCTTCCAGGGTACTTGATAGAGATTGTCGCACTACATTATTTATCTCAGAGGCAGAGTATTATAATTGGTAAGACAACAAAGTTTGTCATAGGATAATATTAGCTTTAAATTCTGGCTTTGCCACTTAAAGGATGTCTGACTTCTGGCAAATTGCTTAAGTTTGCTAAGTAATTTCTACATTGATGAAAAGAAGATGTATATTAGAATTTTTATCATGACATTTAGAAAGCTTATATTATAGAGCCTGAGAATGAAAATGTGCTTAGCATTTATTTTTATCAAAGAAATAATCATAAGAAATACTAATTTAGCACTTGCTGGGTCCCAGACACTGTTCTAAGCACTTTACATATGTTACCTATTATTATAATAATTCTCACAACATTTTTATGAGGTAGGTACAATTATATATTAGCCTCATTTTACGATCTAGAGAAGTGAAGAACAGAGAAGTCAAGTAACTCGTTCAGGATCACACAGCTGGTAGGTGATAAAGTCTGGATTCGGATATAGTCTGTGCCTTTACCCAATAGTCCAAATTACAGAAACTGCTTAATCAATTTTATCAGCTTTATATTTGAATAAAGTTTCATATATTAATCATAACTTATTTCAGGTACAAAGGATTGCCTAGAAAGGTGGTTTAAGTTTTTCCAGTTCGATGAATAAATAAGATTGATGCATAGATTTATTTGTGACTGGCTAATCATTTTTATCATCTGCTTTAAGAATGTTTAAAATAATGTAAATATTTAAGTAATATATGCCTTTATCTGAAATTATTGTTATGCTATTAATGTGTACTTTCGTAGACAAGGTATCTGTATTACCATCAATTCTATATTATTAAAGTTAGTATTATTAAAGGGTTGAGAGCCAAATTCTAACTTCAGGCTACATATTCAGTGCAGTGGACATCTGTGAGTTTGGGTAGTGGTCCAAGATTCATCCACTTCCTTCTGGTAGCAGCATCTTGACTTTCCTTTAGGGAACAACTTTCCCCTTACCCTGAGCACATGTGCTTTAGGCAGGTCGAGCCTACCTTCTGGACACAGAACTAGACCTGTGACCATAGAATGGGTGACAGCATATCCTCTTCTGTGCCTCTTTTTGCCATATCCTACGCCACTCACACAGCAATAGACTAAGGGGTGGACCCGTGACCTAAGCCAGACAGTGAGACACGATGCCCAGACATGTTGAAATCCTTCAGAGAGATGCATTTTTTTTCTCTCTGGGCTTGCCAAACTGAAAAGACGTGAGCTGGGAGCTTTGGGATGCCAATATTTGGAGAAGAAAGCAGAGGTAAAAAATGGAATAAGAGGAACTGAATCTGGTGATACAGCATGCATGTAATAAATGATTTTTTAAATGAATATACGAGGAAATAATTAAATATAGAAAATTCTGTGCCTTTGGGTTTTGTTCTTACAGCTGAGTAGAGCAAGATCAGGCAGGAACAGAGGACTCTGATGTCCAGGTGCATCAGGAGCTAATATAAAGAAATCCTGTTTTCATACTTGCAATGAAGT
Organism: Physeter macrocephalus; assembly: GCF_002837175.3. NCBI lineage: Eukaryota > Metazoa > Chordata > Mammalia > Artiodactyla > Physeteridae > Physeter > Physeter macrocephalus. The sequence goes on along the minus strand of NC_041221.1, from coordinate 31,190,933 downwards.
ACACAATCTTGCAAGCTTAAATTATTGTATACTAGACACTCACAAAAAGATATATTCCAATCTCTCTTGGTAATTAATTGAAGAAGTTTTGTTTTATTTACTTATTGTCACATAGACACATACCTATACACATTTTTAAACTTTATTTTACCTAAGAAAATGCTATTTTAATACATTTTCTAATACTTTACAAATATAATTAAAATTATAACTTAAATCAAAATATTGTGATATATATAATATAATGACAACAGGTATATAATGATGAGTAGTAGAAAGATAGTTTTGCTCATTTCCAAATGAAAGACAAGAAAAATGGAATTAAAATAATTCTAAATCTGTTATCACTTTAATCTACGTGGCAATTTACTGAAGTTTTAGAGAAAGAGAGCAAGAACTTCTTAAAATAAAATTAAATTTCACATAATTAAGCCTTTTAGCACTGCAATGATTTTCATATTAAAGTAATATTTTTAAATGAAACCTTGCTGTGTATTCAGGTTGTGGGAAAATATCAGCACTAAAATAGAATGTTTTTTCTATTTCAAAGAGAAAAAAATCACTACCTCCTCAATGGCTTGCCTTACCCTATACTCCTGACAACTGAATTGCTTGAACTTCATGCCCACCTTCAGCTTCCAATCACTCCTGACTGTGAGCAGGGAGGATGAGAGCAGTCGTTCAACTGGATTAGGAGACCTAGCATCTGTCCACATTGCTGCTGTGTCTGTCTAACCTGGCATCCAATGGCGGATCCTATCCTCTCTCTAGCTTGCAACAAACTTCCACTTTGAACCATTCATCACACTAATTCCAGTCACTTGGCCCTGCCTTATTGCCTGTTAACATTTCTCTGACTTAATAAGCTACTGAATAACCTCGTTCTCTAAAGACCAGTTCCCTGATTTGTTGGTTTTTTTTCTTTTATAGTATATATTTTATTTTATTTTATTTTTTAACATTTTTACTGGAGTATAATTGCTTTACAATGGTGTGTTAGTTTCTGCTTTATAACAAAGTGAATCAGTTATACATATACATATGTTCCCATATCTCTTCCCTCTTGCGTCTCCCTCCCTCCCACCTTCCCTATCCCACCCCTCTAGGTGGTCACAAAGCACGGAGCTGATCTCCCTGTGCTATGCAGCTGCTTCCCACTAGCTATCTATTTTACATTTGGTAGTGTTTATATATCCATATATATACTACCACTCTCTCACTTTGTCCCAGCTTACCCTTCCCCCTCCCCGTGTCCTCAAGTCCATTCTCTAGTAGGTCTGCGTCTTTATTCCCACCTTGCCCCTAGGTTCTTCATGACCTTCTTTTTTTTTTTTTTTTTTTAATGTAAATAGAGCTGAAATGAACATTGTGGTACATGACTCTTTTTGAATTATGGTTTTCTCAGGGTATATGCCCAGTGGTGGGATTGTTGGGTCATATGGTAGTTCTATTTTTAGTTTTTTAAGGAACTTACATACTGTTCTCCATAGTGGCTGTATCAATTTACATTCCCACCAACAGTGTATGAGAGTTCCCTTTTCTCCACACCCTCTCCAGCATTTATTGTTTGTAGGTTTTTTGATGGTGGCCATTCTGACCTGTGTGACATGATATCGCATTGTAGTTTTGATTTGCATTTCTCTAATGATTAATGATGTTGAGCATTCTTTCATTTTTTTTTTGGCAATCTGTATAACTTCGTTGTAGAAATGTCTATTTGGGTCTTCTGCCCATTTTTGGATTGGGTTGTTTGTTTTTTTGACATTGAACTGCATGAGCTGCTTGTAAATTTTGGCGATTAATCCTTCATCAGTTGCTTCATTTGCAAATATTTCTCCCATTCTGAAGGTTGTCTTTTCATCTTGTTTATGGTTTCCTTTTCTTGTGCAAAATCTTTAAGTTTCATTTTAAGTTTCATTAGGTCCCATTTGTTTATTTTTGTTTTTATTTCCATTTCTCTAGGAGGTGGGTCAAAAGGATCTTGCTGTGATTTACGTCATAGATTGTTCTGCCTATGTTTTCCTCTAAGAGTTTGATCGTGTCTGGCCTTACATTTAGGTCTTTAATCCATTTTGAGTTTATTTTTGTATAGGGTGCTAGGAAGTGTTCTAATTTCATTCTTTTACATGTAGGTGTCCAGTTTTCCCAGCACCACTTATTGAAGAGGTTGTCTTTTCTCCATTGTATATTCTTGCCTCCTTTATCAAAGATAAGGTGACCCTATGTGCATGGGTTTATCTCTGGGATTTGTTTCAGTGCTTTGTAGAAACCAGTAACTATGCCAAATAGTCGGGATATTAATTAAAATAAAAGTAGATGTTTTCTGATCTCAGGAAGCTCATTATCTAATGGAGAAAAAGACATGTTACAAAATGAAAATTCTTATACTATGAAAAGTACAGTGAGAAGTGTCCAATGTACATCTGTCTTCTATGCTTAATCTATACATTGATTCAATAAGTTGACAACCACAGAGGCTATAGCTGTATGACAGAGTATTTTAAAGCTTAACAATATAAAAATAATAGTATAGGAGACAGGAGTTGGAAGAAGGGGAAAAGGAGGTGACACACAAATACTTCATCTCACATAGGGGCAAGTCAAGATACAAAGTCTAATGTCAATGAATAAAGAAAATAAAGAATCAAGTACATCATTTAACCAAGAGAAGAGCTAAAATAAATATGTTAACTTGATGAATCGTGAAATAGAGACATAAGCATATCATTTACACTTAGAAAGAGAACCACTAGAAAAAAATATGACAGAAATGTTTAAAATTGAAATCCCTTTAGGACTGGGATTGGAACTGAGCTTAAGCAAAGGAAAGGAGAGTTTCATTTTTTATTCAGTATCCTCTTCCACTACTTTTGTTATCAAATTTATGTATACTTTATTTTTTTAATGTATTTTATTTTTGTCAATATTCTTGAAGTATAACATGCAAAAAAGGATGCAAATTTTAATCATACAGCTGAACATATTTTCACATAGTGAATGCACTGCTGTGATAAATTAAATGAGAAAGTAATCATGAAATTAAATTATGGAAATAATTTAGGAGCACAACTATCTAAATTTGAAACAAGCTGCTTTGAGAAGGAACGATATCAATCTCCGATATAAATATTCTCGTTATTCACATTTTACAATTTGAAAAAGAGAGGCTCAGCGATTTTATGCTAATTGTCCAAAGTTTAAGTGGTAACAGGGAGGCTTGCACTCCGTCTTATCTGAATTCAAAATCTGTGTTCCCAGTCCAAGCCTCTTGCTTCCAAAATGCACTTTTCCCACTAACTTCTGTACCACCCACCAAAGGTCCTAGCACAGTGATCTCACCTATTTAGAGTTTTTGGTTAACGCTTTGGGGACAACTTCATTATTGAATTATTTATTTAATATATGATACTCATGATCCATCTTACCATTAAATTTATTTCACCTTAAGAATATTTATTGAATGCCATCTATGACTAAGCATTTGTTAGATTTTTGAAATAGAATATAAAAATTAAAAAGATACTACCCCTATAACTCAGGACAGTAGACTATGCGGTGTAGGCAATGGCACACACCACAGAAGGAAAAATTGGCAGGGTGTATTGTCCATTTTCTTACGTGGATTCTTCTGGAAATATGAATTAACTTCAAAGTCCAAAAGTCCAAAAATACTAAAAAGTTATGAAAATAATTTTGGTTCTCAAAGAGGTAAAAATACTATTAAGGCTCTAATCACACTTGAAATTTATGTCCAAATATGTTCAAAACATTTCCAGTATTTGAACATATTCTTTAATATGATATATTTCCTTGGCAACTGAAAACTGTTCAGCAGTTTAAATCTATCGATCATTTTGCTGAGAATAAAATCTTCCTGTTTTTGTCAGGTTAAATGATTCCCAAGTTTTCTCAGTAGACATCAATTTGTGAGTCACTTTTTAATTTCTGTTGTTTCATCATTCTGTGATTTTCATAAAATAATAAAGGGAATATGATAAAACAATATTCCAACTTTTTAGTAGAATACATTCTTCAATCCAGACACGATCTGGAGAGACAATATGTACTATGGATATAAATGGAACCTCTGTCATCTTCTCTCTGTGTCTCCCTTGGATGTCCTTGAGGAACTTTGCAGAAACACTAGGCTGCAGAGAAACCTGTAAGAAATTACTGCAATGAAATATTGAAATATGGGCTTACAGAAACCTCACTATTCCAAGATGGCAGAACTTCTAAATGGAACTATGAATTGTTAGAGCAGGTCCCCAAAGGATAAATCAAAATAGTCTGAATAGGCATATTAAGAACACTTTGAGTGACAACATTTAATATCTTAACATTCAGGCTGTTTGAAGGTCAAAAGTATAAAATTCAAGGGCCAACTGTATGTGGGAAACTAGACATACCCTCTGGCAATGGCCAGCACCCCTAGAAGATTCAAACATAGGCTGGTGGACTAAGACCAGAAAAATAGTATCTCTGTATTTTTTGGCTTTTTCCATTTTTCTTCCTTAATCATTATTTTCATCTTTTTTCATGTTTTGGCCATATTTTCCTTCCTTTGCTATACTATCCTGCATTTCTTTGTTTTTATAGTAGCAATGGCTAAACTTTTATTTATATCCATGGTCAAAAAAAGAGAACTTATGTTCCCATCAGTGAACAAGGAATTATTCTCCTGCTTTTGAGCCATTAATTATTTTCAAGATTACTTACCATAATATTTAACCTCTAGTCTTATCCTTATTCCAGATAATTTAAGTTAAAAGGGTCTAGGTACCACTATATGAATGCCTACTGTTTGAAATTATTCTGTGTAATAGCCACTAAATACAAACAGAATTAAGGATTCATCAATCTTTACCCACATTGTCATTTGCTTTGACAGAAGCAGTGTGGTATATTGGAAAAATATATAGGGAAGCAAAGGAATATGGGGCCCATCTTTAGGTACCTAACATGTATTTATTTATTCATTTATTTATGAATCAGGAATTTTCCCTAGTTTGTTACATAGTTTATCTCATTTAAGTTCACAACATTCTGAGATGCTTTATTCCCCAGGATTTTGACTACACGCAACAGCTGCAGACACCATTTAAGGTTACCCCGCAGTTTTCTGAATTGCTGGGAAAGCTGGAGAGAAGACTCAGGGCCTAAGCTTTCAAGAATAGTTGCCTAAACCATGAACAGAACTCACTGATGAAGAAATAACTGTTGTAGCCAAGCATTAGAAGCTACATCAGCAACTTCAGTATTTTTGCAACTGCTACCCGTATCTTCATACAAGTCCTTCCCTTCTTTGCCAGGAACTCTACCTTGTGTTTCACCAGCACCACATGTCCTATCCCAGAGTGAGCTCTCCAATTCCCTTCCACATTACTATCTGTGCATTCAACATCTGGAATAGGTAAACTGATCAGAAGATTATAGATTAGATGCCTCTGGTCTAGCTGAAAAGGAGATTGAGTGAGTGGGAAAACAAAAGTCTAGCATTTCCAGCTACTGTATGGAAAGACAGTCTTTACTCCCCAAGGAGACTTCTATAACCAGAGAATTTCTTCATCATAAAAAGAAGTGAAGATTTCAGTTTTCGTTTTCGTTTTTGTTTTTGTTTTTTTATCTTGGAGAATAGAGCTAGGGCCTGATCCAGGTGGGTGGAGCGTGGGGTTTCTCAGGAAAGCAAACAGAGTCCAGTTGGGGTCCCAAGGGTGCACTATGTGATTTTGGGTGTGTGGGGGGCGTTAGTGTGGGTCCTGACAGAAGGGCAAGGAGAGGATGGGCTGGGATGTGCTGAGCATCAGGGTTGCCCCAGAGGAAAGCGGAATCAGGTCCCAGGTGCTGGGTGGTGCACCAACCACTCTTCCTAGAGGAAGCCTGATCTCCCAGGATCTTGGGGTCTTGACATGCTGGAGGGGAGTCCTGGAATGAGACACGCCCGAGTGCCCCCATATCCCAGACTCCTCAGCAAGGAGTCTGGCTCACACCACCTATCAGGCAAACCCCTATGCTCCTGGATACCTCCAGCCTTCAGATAGCCAATCATTATGTTGTATACCTGAAACTAATACAATGTTATATGCCAATTATATCTCTATTAATAAAAATCAGAAGCCAAATACATGACTTACGTCCATAACACATAGATTTTAACACTCATCTAATTTGCAAATCAGAATCTTAGAGAAATTTACCCACATTCACACAATTATTAAGACATGGGGCTGGCATTTAAATCCAAGTTTATATTCTTAACCAGCATTTTTACTCTGCATGTGATTTTGATTAATCACTTGACGAGCAGTTCTCAAACCCCTGAAGTTTCTCAAGACATGTCCAAAATCAAAACTCTTCCATAGCAATATTATGTATTATTTCCCTATTTCATTGAATTGGTATTTGCACCAATCATGCAAAAACATTGGTGGGTAGAACTTCTGGCACCTTACTCACAAAACAAAATGGAAGAACAAAATCTAAACTAATAGTCATTGTATTCTCCACTGTTACAGATGAACTAATAACATTGGGTTGGCCAAAAAGTTCCTTATAATATATAATTATATAATCCTTATATAATAACAATAATAATAATACTGTTTTACTTAAGTATTGATGCAGCAGAAAATTTACTGATTTGATTAAATCTCTACACATCAGTACACATAGTTCTAACATTCTGTGTGAAGAAATGGGGAAGTATGTTTAAAGCCCTTCTGCATCCTGAATGTACATGGTTGGCTGGAGGAAAATTATTTGGACAACTGTTTGCCTTGTGGGCTGAACTAGCTGCTGTTTTTCACAGAATACTATTTTCCTTGAAAGGACAAGCAACAAACTATGGTTATTCATACTCATATATTTTCACAGAAGACATTTTCTCAAAAATTAATGAAAAGAGAGTTTGTCATTTCAAGGAAAACTGATATTTTCTGTTGGCAATGATAACAATCAACTTTTCAAGAAAAAATTGTTTTCTGAAAACTTGTACCGACCATATAAGCTTGATATGTCCCAATGCGTGCTTAAAATATTTCTCTGTTGAGATATTCTGATAATGTGTAACAAAATATGTCAACATTTGGAAAATTTATATATCTTAGTGAACCAATATTTGCAAAATGGTCAGTTCATGATGGTACAAAATCATGCATGGGTAAAACCATTCAAAATGCAAGATAAACAACTGATTTTAATTTAATAAAAGAAATAAAGTTAATGGATGAAGCTTTAGCTTCCACGTTTCAGTTAAACTTTAAAAAGTGACCATCAAGTTTTGGTGTAGTATCAAAACAAGAATACCCACAATAATCTGAAAAAGACTATGAAATAGTCATCTCTTTTCCAATTACATATTTGTGTTGGCTGGATTTTCTTCATATACTTTAAAAGACCAACATATTGCAATAAATTGAATGCAGAGTATAACAGTGTTATATTGTCAGGTAACTAGTACCTACTAACCTAGTATCTACTAAGGGCTTTGTAAGGGTTTTCTAATTTTGAGTAATGCTATCATTATTAATATTTACTTTATTAGTAAAGAGATTTATTTACATAAATATGTCATACCATAAATAAATCAAGTTGGCATTCACTTGTATTTTCACGATGTATATTTGAAACAAGACTAAGGTTGTGTAATTGAGTTTTTTTATGAAGTTGATTTTCATTCATCCATACAATAAGCATCTCTTAAGCTCCCAGTTTCAGCTAGGCATTCCCCTGGACATTGAGGAAACAAAGATTTATAAGACATATTCCCTACAATTAAGGATTTCAATTTAGTTAAGGGAGACAAGAAGGAATTGAACAATTGCCATGTAATGTAGTGATTGCAAATATAAGTACACAAAATACAAAGGCAACGCCTACATGAGGAGGTGAGATAAAGGTTATATTTTTCTTTTTCATAAATACCTAAATCAAAAACAAAGACCTCAGTCGTCATATTGCTAATTTAGTTATTACGGTAAGGAGCTAATCATAAACTGAGCCATTATACGTATCTAAATAGTAAAATAATTTTACAGTCAAGATCTGGCGTTAGGAAGGAATTAGCTTTGATAAATGAAATCCACGGATAATACAAAGGCTATTTTACCCACTAATTTCAATATTCTCCACACTCAGTGCTATTTGCCATAGCTCCCTGTGCAGCAAAAATTATAAATTTGAATTTTATTTATTATCCTGTAGGATATTTACACAGAAATGGAGGTGTCAACATCCACAAGGCAGACAAAAGAGGGAAGTTAAAAAAATGAATGAAGTTGATAATTAAAAACATTGAAAATTTAAAAATCTTAGAGGTAATTTAGTACAAATCTTTAATGTTAGAGATGAAGGCATAAGGGTCCCATGTGGGCTTGGATTAATGTCACTCAGCTAGTTGGCTACAGAGCAGGAACTATAACCCAGGTGTCTAAACAGCAATGTTCATTAATTTATGCTAAAGAAATTGACAGCTGTGCAACATTTCAGAAGCATAAGCCTTTCTCTTATTCACTAATGCATTCCACAGTTCAAGGTCAATAATTAAAGGAAAGCCTTTCCACCAATGTATTCATTCCTGGAGAAAATAATATAGAAGGCTTGGGGGCAGGGGGGAGAATGGTAAAAAACCCAAGGGGTTAGGAATTGGTTGTACAATATTCAGAGGACTAACAAGCACAGATTTTAAATTAAGCTAAGGCAATAGCAATGGCCTAAGACTTAAAAGAAAGAACTAGGGGAAAGGAATGTTTCAAATAATGGATATATTTTCAGAGCTGATACATTAACTAATTTTTATTGAAATCAATTCACAGTTTAATAGTGAAAAGTATTGAATGCCTATAAAATTATACAAATACTAGTGTCTACAAATTCCTAGATTTTTGTCTTGTTTACAAATGGACAAAAGTTAAATTTTCAAGCAAATAAAATAATTTGTCTTTGATGCTCACATTAAAGGGTTATTTTCTTAAAATATAAAACCTAATATACTTCGTTTAAACTCATACAAAAATATGATGAATGGGTTTTTCCTGGTGGTAGTCATTTTCTTATGTATGAGTTGCATAAGTATCTCTTTTACCCTTTTCTTGCCAGTTTTTAGGTTACTTCACATCTACGTTTTACAAAATTGAAAAATTAGTAGGCATTTACAATATGCTATGTATTTGAGGATCTGACTCTCTGTTTAAAAGAGTAGGATGATGAAACATCACCTACACCTAGTTTTTGTAGTCAGTGCCACTTCCAAAATTTAGCTTTGTGATTATGATGTTCTTCATGAAAATTGCACGACTCCTTTTTATTTCATCAGTAGTTGATTGATGGGTAGTTCTTCATACATGATTGGTAGTTTCTAAGAAAGTCTCTATAAGTAATAGGTATATTAAAGTTGTGGTTTTATACGACCAGTTTTATAACATTAAACTAAGCTCATTTTTAAAAATTTTTTTTAACGGTACGTGGGCCTCTCACTGTTGTGGCCTCTCCCGTTGCGGAGCACAGGCTCGGAACGTGCAGGCTCAGCGGCCATGGCTCACGGGCCCAGCCGCTCCGCGGCATGTGGGATCTTCCCGGACCGGGGCACGAACCCGTGTACCCTGCATCGGCAGGTGGACTCTCAACCACTGCGCCACCAGGGAAGCCCCTAAGCTCATTTTAAAAGGAAGTAACAACCAAAAAAAAAAAAAAAAAAGAAAGAAAGAAAAGATCAAGCATAAAGACAAAGTGGAGTTATCCCAGGAATTCAAGGTAAGATTTACATATTTACATCTTAGCCAATTCAACATATAAACTAAATTAAAGAAAAAGAAAAACATCATGATCAATAAATGGCCAAGCCTTTCAATTATATTCAGCAACAATTTGTGATACCACTCTTAAGAATCATATAGCAAATTAGGAATACGAAGAAATATTTCATCAAACATACGGTGAAATAATAGCTTTGCTTTCTTAGTAAATCTAATAATAAATTTACTTTGTGTTCTGGAAGATACTTGGTCTTAGCTTTGGTTATTTTTAAAAACATATTAAGCTTTCAGAGGCAATAGTTATCAATAAAAACATATCAATTAATTATATTACAGCTTTTTATACATCTAACAATTTCTATCATGATCTTATCCTGCTATTTAACCAAGTAATTTGAAGTACATACTGTTGCTTGATTTTCTTTCCAGCTTCATGAGTTCCTTTAAGTTGCCACACTTTTACATAAAATTCACTGGATTCTACAGAAGAAAAGTGCCCCAATGTTCACTGGGGGTTTTTTTGTTTGTTTTGGTTTTTTTTGCGGTACGCGGGCCTCTCACCATTGTGGCCTCTCCCATTGTGGAGCACAGGGTCCGGACGCACAGGCTCAGCTGCCATGACTCACGGGCCCAGACGCTCCACGGTATGTGGGATCCTCCCGGACTGGGGCACGAACCCTTGTGCTCTGCATCGGCAGGCGGATTCGTAACCACTGCGCCACCGGGGAAGTCCCTGTTCACTGTTTTATACTTTCAGTAATGAACATTTTATCTTGAACGGTTTCTCATATCTCTATTTGTCTCAGACACCAATTTCTCTCTTTATTTCCTTTTTATCCATTCTTCCCACTACCCTCTATTTTGATTTCATTCATGTATTCATCCATTTTTTCCAACTAACATCCATTCAATTTCTTTTTCATTCAATTTTTTAATAAATAAATTGCAAACTGTGGTAAATGCTACAAATGACAAAAGGCAAAGCTGAGGGATTACAGTTACTTATTGGAAACTGTATAATGAATAGAGTGTGGTCAGTAATAATTTTTTTCTCTGCCAGTGATGTGGAAGAGTAAAAGATGAGCAAAAATAATGGGGAGAGCAGAGCAAACCATTTATAAACCTACAAACTTACTGCTGCATTGATGTTGGCACTTAGATTTTGCAATGCTACCTTGGATGGCCTTACATAATGCTCCTCTTTAGTTCATCTGAAGTTCCAGCAACTTTATATGGCCCCGGGTAGCTCTAAGCCTCACCTGGAATGGTCTATATTTAAGGTCAGGATTTAAATAAATAGCTCTTTTTTGCAGGATTTTTTTCCCTCATATCATTAGTTTTATTCTGCTATTAACAGTCATGAAAATTCTTTGTAGAAAACAAGAAATATAGCAGGTCAATAAAAACTGTATGAATACAAATCACTTTACCCACCAAGGAAAACCACCATTGATATTTTGTATATATCTTTCACAAAAGTTTCCTATCAGCTTATAAACAAAATGGATGATGTTATAACTGTATTTTCATTTAAAAATAGCTGTTTCCATTAAAATAAATATACACATCATTTTATTTGCTGCAAGTGGATGTAGCTCTCTTTTTACCTATTTATAGTGTCATATTTGTCTCCATTTGTCCACCATTATTAATAAAGCTGCAAATAAATACTTGCACATACATACTCATACAACTCTCTGCTTATTTTCTCATTATAGATTGTTAGATTTGGAATTTTGGAGCGAGTAATAGAGTAAGCTATTTTTTAAATAGTAACAAATTGAATTTCAGAGACTTGTATTTTTTATAAACTGAAATTTTAAAATTTGTAAGCTTAAATAGCTCTGGTTTCCTGTTGGTATCATTGTAAGAATTAACATAAATGCTAATTATTTTCTTAAGGCTTTTATTCACTTTTAGACAATTCTGAAATCTTCCCAGAATTTATTTTGAAATTAAGTGTGATCAAGGGAAATAATTTCATCTATTTTTTCTTTGAATAGTTAATTGTCTTAACACACAATCTACGTATCTAGTCCCAAAGATCAAAATGCTAACCTAATTATGTATAAAATTTATGTGTGTGTGTATAAACACACACATATATGTTATAAAATATACAAATATATACTCATATATTTTATTATGCATATAAAATATTTTCCACTGACTTGCCTGTCCGTTCTTATCACTACAATAATATTTAACAGTTAATGATTTAGACATGATTTTCAACTGGATTAGTTAAATGTAACCTTTTTTTCTTCATTTTTTTAAACTATTTAATGGCTCATCTCATATATTTAGGGTGGTAGCATAATTTTAGGATAGCATTTATATGGTTCCTTTTCTCATAAAAGGACGTTGTTTCTCAGAACTGTGTTAAATATCTAGAACTATAGATTGAATTTCCACCTTTACAAAACTGAGTCTTCTAATACATGTATATGGCATGTCATCATTTGCTATTTACTCCAATTATCTTTCAAAGTTCCTCTCTACTGGTGAGCATGATGTGTGTGCAGGGAAAACTTTGCGTATGTAGATTTATCACATGTCTTCTTAAAAGTATTCAAATTAACATATTTTATTCCTATTATAAATAACATATTTTTCATTCTATTACCCACCTGGCTCTTAATCTAAAAGGAAAGCTATTGACTGAAATATTTGTTCTGTGTTCAGCTACCTATGCAGTCTAATTAACAGCAGTTGCTGAGTTGATTCTCCTGAGTTTTGATGCTCGACAGTTAAATAGTTTAGGATTTGATGAGACTCTTGCTATTGCCTTTCCACCTCTCAGATTATCGCCTTTGTGAATTTATTGTCCAGCACAATAAATATTAAGCCATTCAAAATATGTAAATAAAAGGAGATAAAACAGTACAGACACAATAAAATTCAATAAGGTGAAGAGGTGATTCAAAAAGGTGAACAAATACTATGGAAAATTTTACTACAAAACATTATGAAGGTAAAATAAATTTTATGTCAGCATGTTAGTGCTTTTTTGTCCCAGCAGATCTGAAATTGTTGCACCAAGCAGACTCTTTTTCATATTGAGTGGACACTAGTGTTTGCTGATTAAGTCGTGAAATCACTGACACTTGAGACTAGTGATGGCAGCTTTTTGTGTAAAGCCATATCTTGGTTTATCTGAGGCAAATTTTCTAAAATTACAGTTCAGTCATTGATTTATTAATTTATTTATTCACAATTAGACCTTCTTTCAACATGCGTTTTCTGAGATTTACTATGTAGTCTGCATTTTTCTAGAATCAAGATTCCAAATGATTAAGACATAATCTTTGCACTAAGACATTTTACAAGCTGGCAGCAGAGATGGACATAAATATAAACAAATATTATAAAGGGTGGTATTAATACATAAAGTAAATTAATGATATTAGAAGTGCATACAAGGTACAATGCTGACATAATATGGAACGAGTTTGAAAACAAGCACAGGCATACTTGGAGATATTGTGGGTTCAGTCCCGGGCCACTGCAGTAAAGAGAAGGGTAATCCTCATCCCATGACCTCCAGTTGCTGCACAGATCTATTAGTACTATTCCCATATCTGCTTTCATACCCTCAATATTTCCTCTCTGGTGTGTTCCACTTCCAAAAGCTGGCACCTGCCTCTCTTTATTGGAAAGTTGTCCTTGAATCTCACTTTTCCTAGATGAACATAGAAGTACAGTGACTGGGAATGTGTGCCCTCCCCCTGCCAGCACATTTTCTATCAAATACCGGGAAATGTGGTGGGCTAGGAACTCTAGATAGCTTCTGCTCATCTAGACAACTCTGATTTGTGATTTTCATGCAGAGTTCTCTGGTGAGATTGAGCCAAAACTTCCCTCTGTGGGACTCAACTTGAAAGTGCTCCGTTCTTTGACTTCCTTCCACTTCTGGTTCCACTTTCCTACTTCCCTACTGTTTTTTTCTGTAAATTACTTTCGCCTAAATCCTTGTCTAGGGCCTGCTTGAAGGAAACCCAACCTACGACAGTTGCCTTGGAAGATAGTATGCAGCCTCTGCTGTAGGTCTATTGCCAGTAGAATTCCCGTCCTCCAACGGGATCAATTCAGATGTACTGAGCGTCTCGTAGGGCAAGATATGAGATTAGGTTAGTTAACTCTGAACTAATAGCCCTTCTACGCCACCCTCTTTGTATTGACAGTTTTGTTTCCTGTGTGAGCAGATATGCATATGCATTTTTTCTAAATTTTATTTTGTATTTTGTTCCATTTTACAGAACTCATACCATTATCAAGTTAAAAGAAAATCAAATTAACTTTGTCAAATATAGTAAGGTCTGGGAAAATTTTGAGGGCTCTTTTGTTCATGAATTGCCTAATTTCTGCCCAGAATACTAAAAAAAGAGACACGTGTTGGCAGGAACTGACTACTTACCTAACAGGCAATTTGCTCTTCTCTAATAACCAAACTCTGAATTTGTCCATGAATTAGGCAGCAATCAGAAGGGGAGATGAGTCTGACTTCTGTTATAGGTATTGAATATGTGATTAAGGTTTGATCAATTTGATGTAAGAAATCTAAGTCTTTTGCTCTCTAATTATAAACAAAACAATTATAAACAAAACCAAAACCAGAAATGGGTGAACTGTTTTTGTTTCTTTTTTAGCTTAAATAAATTGATTTTTTTTAAGTGTTAAAAAAATAAACAACTAACAGTGTGTGACAAAAACTTGCTGATGCTACTCTTTCCTAATATATCTTCTGGAAATGCTACTGAGACATCTGGAATGGCAGGAGCTTTCTTGTTACCGTGAGGCACAAGCAGGAGGACAGAAAGCCAACACACTTAGGATAATGTAGCAGAGTATAAAAAGAAATTAGATCCTGTTGGCACTGCTAAGCTGCTGAATCAACCCAGAACTCTCTACTGCAAAATTTTTGTTAAGTGAGTAATTAAATGTCACTAATGCTTAATGTCATATCTTTAGCTAAAATCATTATTGATTGATACAAAGTGTATCACGAAAGGATTTTAGCAGCTAGTAGTACTTGAAATCAAGTTCAGGAAGTGGTTTCAGAAATGGTGAGTATAACCCTATAAAAGTAGGAAATTACCTGCACATATAACACTGGGGAATATGCAGAGAAAGGATGAACTGTTTTGGACTCAGGAAAACTATCTTAGAAGAGAACTAATGTTCAGCATTATTTAAGCTGCATGTGTCATACTTTGCAGAGGTCTTAAGTAAAATGCTCCAATAATTTGAAAACAAAAACACTTAAACATAGCATATATGTAAGAAGTATATCACCTTTAAGTTTTAAAAAATTACATTAGAATTTTTCCATATATACATTTACTTTGATGGGGAAATAATTTAATCAAATGGTCTTCTGTTTTAAAATTAACTGTTTAAGATTATAACCGTTTTCTATAATTAGTTTGACTGCAGTTTATATTGTAACAAATCTGATTTAGAATGATACAAATATGATACTTCAAACTTACATTCACGATTTATCCTGAAAATTTAAATATTCAGCTACTTATCTGATCTTGTGTTTAATATGTACCTATACTTACTCTATTTTCATTTCATAATGAAAATCAAGCAACCATTGAGAGCTGTTTTAAACACAAAAATTTCCTGAAGTTTTTCCAATGCAGGTAGATTTTTCCTACACATTATCAGTTAATAAACTAATCTTATTTTGTTTCTTTTCACATTATTTAATAAAATATTAAATTGATTGAAGGACAGAATCCAATATAATAAAATATACAGGATAAAGTCACCAAATCTAATACATGTGTGTTATGTGAGTGTATGTACACACATTTATAATAACCAATGAGACATTATGATCAAATATTTTATTTGCAATAGTACTACATAAATAGATTAAAATATTTTAGCATAACAAGTACAAGAAATGAGTGCAACAAAATAAGACAAAACTATGAAATCTTTCTGATATATAAAAGGAGTCTTGACTAGTTGAATAGATATTCATGAATTTAAATAAGAAATTGAATAATGTAATATATCATATTACCAAGCTATTAATAGCTAATGAATTTATAAGCAAAATCCAGTATTTTTAAATTTCTTAAAATATCCAAGGTTCAATTAAAGAGGAAGCACTTTATGAAAATGAAATGTTGTGGCAGCAGGCCTGCTCTAGAAAATATTAATACATATTTTTTTAAAAAACACCTTAATTAACACGTTACCGATGAGACAAAAAAATAAATATATCAGAATTGATAGCTCAGATAGAGACCATGTTTCTATTTAATAAATGTAAGAGAAACTTAATGATGTCAGTGGGATTGGATTGATTAATCAAGCAATTTTATAGGAAAAATTGATTAGAAGTTTAGGTCAACATCTATTTTGATTATGTCTACATTTACATCAAAATTAATCTAAGAAAAAAAAATTACTTGATATCTGGATGTATAATGATTTGCTACATTTAAGTCTACTTGAAGGCATTTGACTACCTAAATAAAATTTTAACATCCAACATTAGTAGATGATTTGATATGTATTTTTTTATATGAAGCTTGTGAAATATATAAAATAACTAATTTAAATGTGAAATTTAATCATCAGATCTTTATTCTTACTAGATTTTTTTTCCCCCCTAAATATCAGCAGTTAGGATCACGTGAGGAACTAAAGGCATCATAAGGTTGAGAAATGGATCCTTGAAAGCCATTTAGTTAACATAATTGGAGGAAAAACAAAGGATTGAAGGCAAAAAGAAAACAAGGGAGAAAAGCATATTAGAAATTTTTTAATTTCTGGAAAGTAAAGCTAGTTGAAAATGATGGATTGCTATGAAAATTCTTCACCTTACATCTCAGGTAGAGGAAAGGCATTATCTAGCAAGTTTAATCTTATATTTTTAAATTAGAATACTAATCTGAGTTATATGTATTAAAATTTTCAATTTCCCTTTTCATTATTGAACTTCTATTTAAATATCTTTTTTGGCTTTTCTTTTTAAAAATTTTTCTTCCAGTTTTATTGAAATATAATTGACAACACTGTATAAGTTTAAGGTGTACAGCATAAATATTTGACTTACATACATTATGAAATGATTACTACAATAAATTTAGTGAACATCCATCATCTCATATAGATACAAAATAAAAGAAAAATGAAAAATTTATGTTTTCCTTATTTGCTTACTGGTTTTGAAGTATAATTGAACTACAACACTGTGTTAGTTCCTGTAACACAACATAATGATTCAACATTTGTATACATTTCAAAATGATCACTATATGTCTAGTTACAATGTCACCATAAAAGATATTAGATAGTTTGTGACTATATTCCAGCAATGTACATTTCATTCCCGGGACTCATTTGTTTTGTAACTGGAAGTTCATACTTCTTCATCTCCTTCACCTTTTTCTTTCCTCCCCTCACAACCCTTCCCCTCTGGCAATAGTTTTTTTGTTCTCTGTATCTATGGCTCTGTTTCTATTTTGTTATATTTGTTCATTTGTTTTGATTTTAGATTCCACATATAAGTGAAATTATAAGGTATTTTTCTTTGAGTTATTTCATTTAGCATAATACCCTTTAGGTCCATCCATGTTGTATCAAATGGCAAAATTTCATTTTTTTATGGCTGAGTAATATTCCATTATATATTATACAATTATATATGTATATGTGTGTGCATGTATAGTATATATATGTAATATATATATTGAATATTCTTTATCCATTCATCTATGGATGGGCACTTAGGTTGCTTCCATATCTTGGTTATTATGAATAAGGCTGCAATGAACATAAGGGTGGGAAGAGGCTGTCTTTTTGCTGTTGTATATTCTTGCCTTCTTTTTCATAGATTAATTGACCATATAAGTGTGGATTCATTTCTCTGTTCTGTTCCATTGATTTGTGTGTCTGTTTTTGTGCAAGTACCATATTGTTTTGATTACTATAGCTTTGTAGTCTAGTTTGGAATCAGGGAGCAGGATACTTCTAGCTTTGTTCTTATTTCTCAAGATTGTTTTGGCTATTAGGGGTATTTTGTAAGTAAATACAAATTTTAGAATTATTTTTCCTAGTTGTGTGAAAAATGACATTGGTATTTTGATAAGGATTTCATTGAATCTGTAGATTGCCTTGGGGAGTACAGTCATTTTAATAATAGTAAGTCCTCCAATTCACGAGTACAGTATATCTTTCCACTTGTTAGTGTTGTCTTCAAATTTTTTCATCAATGAATTATAGCTTTCTGTACAGTTTTAGGTACAATTTTACAGGGAAGACCTCTGTGTATTTCTAAACCATACTTGTAGCAAGAGAATTTTTGTATCTGTAAGCATTCTGCATTTAAACATAGGAAGAAAATAGGCAATTATTTTCCTTTGGTCCAGTCTAGAACTATTATATACTTAATAATAATAATAATAATAGTAATATTTTATACATATATCATGCACGCATATACATACTTACAAATATATGTGTATGTGTATGGGTCTGTTTTCTCATGTGTAATACATATACTTATAGAGAATTCTTGATGCATTTAACCTACTTATAATTAGGCCTCAGATCATCAAGAAAGGTATGGACTTTTATCTGTATCTATACTTATACCTTGAATGCTTTGTATACAGAAAGTTTATTTGGTTAAAGTATAACAAAGGTGGAAAATCTTCTCAGCATCATTAATACTAAACACATCTCAAAGCCATACTTCCCATACTAGCTATATAGAATGATACATCAGTGCCCTCACCTAAAAAATGTACAGAATAGAGCTGAATTACATGTACTAAGTTCAATAAAGAGTGAAAATTTTCTTACATTCATTCATGTATTCATTTAACAAACAACGTTTTTAAAGATTATTATGAATCAGACATTGTGCTGGGAAGGAGAGGATAAGTGGAATTAGAAACAATATCTACGTCTGTATATGTAGTGACAAGATAACTGGAGAAGTGTTGAGTGGACCCACTTTATGAGTAAGCAAAGATTGAGTAATAGATAAAAGTAAAACATTTCTGATTATATATCAAAGAGACAAATGTCTCACTTACTGCTGACATAAGAAGCCTTTTGCTGCTATCCTGAGGTATCAAGCAGCACAAATTTATAAAAAGTTTAATTTCTGGAGGCTTCCCTGGTGGCGCAGTGGTTGAGAGCCCGCCTGCCGATGCAGGGGACACGGGTTCGTGCCCCGGACCGGGAAGATCCCACATGCCGCGGAGCGGCTGGGCCCGTGAGCCATGGCCGCTGAGCCTGCGCGTCCGGAGTCTGTGCTCCGCAACGGGAGAGGCCACAACAGAGAGAGGCCCGCGTACCGCAAAAAAAAAAAAAAAAAAAAGGATAATTTCTTATTGCCCACCAATGGCAATGCTGCTATTCTCATAGCTTCGTCTACTTCTGTGAATCATTTATTAGAATTATATGTGAAGTCCATGCTAAGGACATTGTGTTTTGTTTGGTAGGCACTGGAAATATTTTAAATGTTCTTTGATCTAGGAAGGGAAATTATTATAAAATATAGTACCTAGGGATATTATTCAGAGAGAGATTTAAAGAGTGGAATTAAAGACAAAAAGACTGAAACCCCAGGCACAGTCAACAGGCTGTTTCTCTACTATAAATGCTAGATATTAGAGCACATCCTTTGTGGCAAATAAAAGCCACATAGGAAAGGATAAGATGCCTCCAAAGTTTGAATCTGCATTACCTGGAGAATGATAGCCAAATTTTAAAATTGTGTAAATGTAAGAGAAAAGCTGTGTTTGGCTTTTATTGTTTTTTCATTTGTTTTTAAGAAAATTAAATAAAAAACTTATCTCAAGGTTGGGTGTCAAATGATAAAGAAAAGAACACCCAAGTAATTCTGATGATGATAATTAATATTTTTAACTACTAACTAGGTTCAAGGCACTAATCTAAGTGCTTGCTTGCTGCTTTTCACAAACCCGTTTTTCAAATGAGGCAACTGGAGCCCAAAGACGTAAAGTGTCCAGTGTGAGTTAGCTCATCACTGGCAGCACCTGGACTTGAACACAGACATTCTTCTATAAAAAACTGTGCTCTTAACCAATTTACCATCCACAAATAAATGTCTTAAGTCAGGTTTAAGGAAAGAGTGGGAGCTGATAAATGCATAGACTTTGGAAAGAGGAAAAGAATAGTTGAGTAAAAGAATACTGAGCAGTTGTTCTTAACAGTGTCCAAATGTACAGCTTTATAATCAGATCCATAGGTCCAAACACTGAGGATCCTCAGTCAGTAGGTTTTGAGTAGAAACTGACAGGTCTATTTAAAAGAAGATCCATAGTGATTCTGATTCACAGGTAGGGTGAGAATCACAAATGTAGGGGTGGGGGAGTATAGAGAGCAGGAATGTAAACCTTGAGAAACGTCCACATGCTTTAGGAATACAATTTAATTTACATCATTAATTCTGTACACCTTCCCTACATCTCAAGTTTATCAGGGAGTTACCGAGTTTAAGCTGCATCCACGGACACACGATTTCTAAATGTAGAGACGGGACTCCAAAGTCAGACTTTAAAGTCCATTATTTTCCCCATTAAACTAGAGTTTCTTTGAGATTATGTATTCAGAGCCCTAGAGATTTAAAGAGTTTTCTTGGGGCCACCTTGGTGGAGGGATAAAGAGTGGTTAAAGGGATGCAGAACAAGAGCTCAGAGGCCTGCATTCCACTGTCTTATATTTCCAGTCACAGAATCTTTGCTCTTACATAGTGGGATTCTGTATAATATTAATTGTAAAAGCGGCTTCAATGACTAAAAAGAGTGTGAAAGTTACTGAACTAACCCAGGAGGACAAAGTAGGAGTAAAAAAGCAGATAGAAGTGTTCAGAAGATAGCACTATATGCACAGGAAAGCTCTATTTTAACCAACTTATGCAAATCATGAAAAACTGAAAAATTCGTAAATGCTATCAACCATAAGAATATTTGAATAAAATCATCCCCAACAAAGCAATGCTATTGATACTACTTCCCCTTATTAGAAAATCACATTTCTTACATTAACTAAAATTTTTTACAATATACTTCCATTTTAGGATGAGATTTTGGCTAACCTGTCATCATGTATCACACGCTTTGGAGAGACTTTAATACAAGGGATTCCAAGCTGGCACCCAGATCGAAATGGGTTCCCCTGCTATGCTGTGTCTGTAGGATGGCCATGTGATCCATAGTCTAAACCCAGATGCATTTGAAAGGGACAATAGGCATGAAACTTGACAGTCCCAGGTATACGGGATATATGGCCATACTACCCTTTTAGCTACTATAAAGTTGAAAAACATCAGTCTGAACACTTTTATATGAATGAGGCCTTCCAGTTCACCAAAGTCCTCAGTACTCCTTAGTGCTCTCTTTCGTTACCTATCTGATACCTATTTTATGCAAATAAAAAAATATGAATATAAAATCATCCCCTTTCTAAGAAAAGGCCATATATGTATATATTGTGTGCCTGCATGTACATGCATGATTTTCAAATCTATTCATACCTTGGTTCTCCCACATAATGGATAATCTTTTCTCTGCCTCTCATTAGAAGGATTCTCATTCATTCTCCCTCATTATCCCAACTCAAAGTCTTTTATTTGTTCCCGAAGAAGGTGAATTCCACCTGACAATAGTTTCAATGTAGTTAATGTTATGATTTCCATTATTCTCTTTTACTGGGCATAATAAAAACCAACAACATACCTGTAGCTGATGAACAATGAGGACAATGTATCAGCAGATGTTTTAATACTTGGCCAAAATTTCTCCCATCTGACCTATATTATACTTTTTAAGTGAAGTCCAATTAAATGCTAGCTTTGTTGAATATATTCATCATAAAATAAATGGAGTATTGTTAGCAAAATAGCCAGTTTAGAGCTCCAGTAGTATACAGAACTGTTCTGCTATACAGCCCAAACCACTTATTTTGAAGCACTTGAACCTAAGCACAAAGCCGAAAACAAGAGAATGAGAATGAGAAAATAAATTATGGAAATCAGAACTAATTGTACTTTCAGGAGTTTGATAGATTATTCTTTTAAAAGAGGAGAGAAGAGCAGGTTTTTTATTATTGCAATGCTGAGATGAATTACCCACGACCTTATGTAAACTGAAAGCTTGTATTGACCTGTTGAAATGGGAAAGCTCGTAACCATGGCAACGGAGGACAAGTAAAATTGGTTTTCTCTGCAGTTATAAATAAGGTGGAGAAACCCTGGGCTTTTCTTCCCTCAGTCTGTGACAAAGACAACACAGAAAATAAAAACCACCATTTTTCTCTCTGTGGTTTTTACAGTCATAAAATGCAAGTCAATTTACATGAAAATCTCCACAGAGGCAGACTGTTATCTACAAGGTGTGAAGGAAGAGAAGGTAGGTAGTGGGGATTGGGGAAATTAAGAACCAGAAAGATATAGAAGCTCATAGGCAATGCCACTGATTAAAAAATTCTTTCTTAGATGCATGACACATACAATTTCAGTGTTGTACATTTCAAGGTATCGAAACATACTTGAGCCAAAGTGCAGGAGAAAACCCTCAAGCTATTCCAAATTGTTATGCTGTATCTCTCTTTTATCTAGAATAAAAAGGATATTAAGCACAGTATATTTGTAACTATATCTACTCTTACTATGTTCTAAGATAAATGAATAATGATATATGAGGCTTTGAAATGTGATTCTGTACGGGCTTAGTGGCCACTATGGTTAATTCTGTTAATCCTTTTAAGTCTGAATTTTTATCAAGGATTTTTCAAAAATTTAACCTCTTTCACCCAACACTTGGTGGCACTACTACTTCATAAGGCAAGTCCCTGAAAATGATTCCCAAATCTTCTGTGTCAAGGCTTTGGAAAATATCTTGTCTGCCAGACTAGACTGTAACCCTTCAGCTCTAATGCTTTGAATATGCTGCTGGAGACATTAGTAAATCTTCTGTCCCTCCCACAACAAATAGGGGAAAAAATTGTTACAAGCACTCATTTTTATCGCACTAGGTTAATAGGGATGAAAAATGGAAGAAAGGCACTTTCATAGAATATTTATTAGGCTAATACTTTAGAGTCTACACTGTCTAAGGGAACTTTCTGAAATGATAGGTTTCTTTGGAACACTAGGATGATGGAGGTTGGCTTGTCTAAGATGCAGCTACTAAACACGTGTGGCTATTGGACACTTAAAATTCAGCCAGTGCCATGGAGAAACTGAAATTTTCTTTAGAAATGTTTTTAATTAAATCAACTTAAATTTCAGTAATCACAAGTGGGCAGAGACTACCATGTTGAACCGCAGAGCTTGGACCTTGCTATAGATGGATCCAAGGTGTTGGCTCAAGAGAGTTGACTAAAGAGGACAGGAAGGGATGCAAAGTACGGTAAGAAAAATGATGACACCACCTGCTCCCCAATCAGTGGGGAAAAGCTAAATTAAATTAAATTAACCAGTCTCTAATAGAATAAAACCAGCTTATTATCCTCTCCATTGTCACTTGGGAAGTAGTGGAGTGTTTTCTTTGCAATAATATATGTACCGATGGGGTTTCCCTTCTAAACGTTTCTCTTTTTGGTATATCTTTTTCCTCTTTATAATAATTAAGGGAGCAGAAACACATTCAGTGGCAGTCACTCTGAATTGTGCTGCCCTAAGGATGGTTGCATGAAGCTTTTCATCGCTCCGTCCCATCCCCCATGACCTGGACTGAAGGGCAGAATAAGGCTTTCCAAATGTGTTCTTTTTGTCCCACTGAATGCAGCAGGTTACCTTCAACAGCAGTGAGTTGCAGCAGTGAGAGGAATGGTCCAAAGAGCCTTCTTATCCCCGGGCCTGAAACCATATTTGGAAAGACGACGAGAATGACCAGTCATTAGTGTGTCCTGGACCACTCTTACTTCTAGCACTAATTTCTCCCTTTAATTTCTTATGCGGCTTATTCAAGTTTTGTTAAACTTGATTCTGTCTCCCTTACTTGGAATCGGGCTCTCAGAGGAAAGGGGCTAGATTTTGGCTTTCACTTTTTTGCAACCTCTGGCCCCTAACCCTATACATCTATGGTGACCCTTTTCTACTGTCAGAAAAAAATGAAGGAATTAGGAGAATTGAGATATCACAAATGGGACTTCCTCTGTTATAAAAGCAATGTGCTGATAGCCACCTCCTAATGGTGACAATGCAATTTACTGACCGTTATGGATGTGTAGGAATTACTGCCAGAATATTGTAGGAAGTCCATTTGGGGTTCTAAATTTGAACAACTGTATTGCTGCGATAAGAAATTCTATGGCGTATCAGGAGTGACTCCACAGGTGACTGGTTATTTTAAAAACTTTCCCTCTGCAGTTCTATTATATGCACTGATAACATAAGCTTTCTGAAAGATGTTTTTTCACTCATCTGCTTCCTGTTGCCTTCAGCTGGTCAAAATCCATACTCTATGCCTATGGACCATATGCCAAGACTACTCCCCCCACTTCCATTGCATAAAAACTTTCCTTTTTCTCTTCTACTTCCCCATAAATAATGCCTTCTGTTTTTAATCCATTTCCAGTTCAAAATAGGTACAGAATGGGCTTGATGATTGTTCTACATCTACACATATTATTTCTTATATTTTCACTAAAATTTTCATTGATCATTTTCTGTCTTTATTATGTCCCCAATCATATATCCTTAAGAATCACTGAACTTTAGAACAGACACAGATTCAGAGATCCACTGATTAAGCACTTCTTAACCTAGGGTAAATTAACCTTCTGAAAATTGAAGAAAATTTTTTTTTGTTTTTGTGAAAATATTTATCAGCCAGAGCCTATTTGACTGAAAACACACCAGCTACCCGAATGGAAAGAATTAAGGAATTGTTAACTAAGTATAAAGGGTGAGAAGAAAATGCTAGGGCATTTATCATGAAGGTAACTATAAAAAACAAA
The DNA here is from genome assembly GCF_002837175.3 of Physeter macrocephalus. NCBI lineage: Eukaryota > Metazoa > Chordata > Mammalia > Artiodactyla > Physeteridae > Physeter > Physeter macrocephalus. The sequence goes on along the minus strand of NC_041221.1, from coordinate 31,166,217 downwards.
CAACCACAAGCCCAAATGCTCAGGAAACAATGGGATAGTGGCAACAGCTTAGAAACTTAAAGGAGGGGCCTCTGGGAGCTGAAAACCAGACTTCTCAGGAGGGACTAAACATGTGTCCCTGGGTGGAAGGCAAGATGTAGCTGATTCTGCAACTGCTGGCAGAACTGCTGACTGCATTCAGCTGCTGCTACAAAAATAGCTGCTGCTTCCAGGGTGAGAAGAGGTAGCAGCGATGCTCACAGGAAGTACAGCAGACAGGAAGCCCATGTAAGGCAGAGAGGAAGGAACCAGTCTCTTCCTCCTCCAGACTTGCAAGCTTCCTCGGATACCTTTATTGGCAGAGCCAAACAGAGAGACGATTTTGACAGAGCAGAAATGCAGTGGTCCGAGTTCCAGCTCCTCAGTCAGCAAGCAGGGTATAGAGAATAGGGTTGAAGCTGAGAAACAATGGTTTAATAATTGCCACAGACTATATATATTTATATATATATTTTTTTTTAATGGGGAGAGAGCCTATATTTTTATTAGCTTCTCAAAGCGATATGCAACTTCCAAATCATTAAGAATTATTGAATAAACAGAAAAGACAAAAGAACCTCATGATAACAAACCTGATGTCCTTTCCACTATTTTACACTGTGTCTTCCATTCCTTGGTTAATTACGTTCTCACTAACAAGAAGGCATCTTAATGCAAATTTCAAAACGTCATTAGTGCTCAGAACACATTAGGTATTAGGAGATGTTAACCAAAAAACAAAACAAACACACACACATCCAAAAAAACTTTCTCACAACCTATTTGAGGTCTATGTCTATAAGATTTACAAATTTCCCCAAAGTCAAATCATTATTTTAAGTACAACAAAGTCTACAACTTGTTTTTTTTTCAAGAATTATTATTTTATTCATAAACTAAAAGTACATTGAACATATAAATTATTTAACGTAGCTTACCCTATTAGAATGAATTTTAAATTAGTAATTAAATAATACTCTTTTGTTTTCCTACCTGATAATGATTGAAACAGCTCCTTTGGATTGTTACTTGTTACTTGTTACTCATGCATATACAGCTGCTTGGGTATACTGGAAACTCAGAGGCAGATCAGAGGAAAAGGAAAAAAAGTCAAGAAAATAGTCAGGGTTAGGACTGTTCAACTGTTTGCATCATGACCAATACATCATAATAATGTCCTACAATGTGTGGTGACCTTGTACTTCATATTTAAATGGGTCCAGTAAATTATGTGACGTTCTAATGGAAACAATATGATATTATGGAGTGTTAAACAGACCTTTCTAGAAATAGAGATGCTTAGGTTAAGTTGAAAATGCTGTTTTATTTTGGAATGATTCCGTAATTTTAGGAATAAAGCAAATGCTGAGAGTTCTGGGAATAAGGTTGTCATGAAGGAGAGAGCTGGAAAGAGAAAGTCTATCTAGATATAAGCAAATGGATGCCTCATAAAGGAGGTCTCTAGTCCCAAAGAAGAAACTGTAGAGGGAAGGGGAAACTCCTTCTTCACAGAAGTGCTGTCACATGGACCAAAATAATTCAGGAGGGGATTAAAGCAAAAGACTGCAGCTTTGCTTACACTCGGCTTCCCAGGGTACTGGATATGGATTTTGGCACAGCAAGATTAACCTATCCATCACTGGTGAAAGGGGGGTTTCTAGGACACCACTGAGCTTTATTCACAAATTAGACTGAGTGTGAGGTGACACTGAACAGACCTGGAGGAACAAGGGACTGATGGTCATATCCTCAGATCCTTGGAAAGATAATAGCTAGACCAACAGGTATGAATATAAAGCAGAGCATTTCATTAACTGAATTAAGAGGTGAAATACCCCAGTGATTAGAGTTAGAGTATTACTTGTGCTGCATGAAGTAAACGTCTCTGGTAACATTTCCTTACCACACAAAGTAAATCTACACAGATGTCTTTTCATCTATTATGTCTGAACCTTAAATTTTCTCATATTATAGATACAGTGCCTATTTACTTTGCCGTGGCAGTCTCATTTACAAGATTATGAAATGCCCCAGGGCAGGACATATGCTTCCTTCATCTTGGAATCATTATTACCTGGCACCCAGCCTGGTACGCAGCAGGCATCCAAACAGTTGAGTGAATTTGTTGAATTTCAATCTGTTTTTAAAACAGAATCAATTGAATCAAACAAGTGAAAATGTTCACTTGATCTCAGTGATTTCTGGTCACTCTTAGACAATAGATACAATTCATCAAATGCTGTATTTCAAGGTTTGAAAGGACCTGAAAAGTTATCTATTTTACCTGCCTTTGAAATCCTGAATCTTCTTTCTTCATATATATGTATGTGTGCAATATATGTAGACACATACATTTTACATTCACATGTATCTGTCTTTAAATTTGCATTTTGAGTGAGTTTTTCCCAGAAGTTTCAATAATTTGTTTTATTCATTTGTTTAACACAGAAGGCCTGTGCTCAAATTCATGTTTAAGAAGTCATAAAAAGTGAAAAGAAGCATTGATACTCATTAGTCTTTAAGCAAATATCATAAACACCTAATTGCTTTTAGAGAAAGAGCAAGGTAATACACAGTATTTATTGGATTTTCAACCTAGTATATGATGCATCTTTTTATACTCTGTACCCATTTGTAAGTGCTTTTGACCACAGTATTACTGAGGATCCAATAAATTGATGACTGACAGAATAGCATATTAATAAAAATGATCCTTTAAAAGTAAAATGCCAAATATCCTGAGAGCAAAAATAAATATAAATGTAAATAATAGTAACAAGTTTGGCATTTATTTAATTTTAACTTTTTAAAAAAGAAAAATTAGAAATGTATGCTGGAAAGTGATTAATCATTTTGAAAATGCTTTCCTTAACAGTCCACAATATGAACCATTACCTTACAACAAATGTTCATTCATTCAAGAAATACTGATTCGACCATCTACCAAACAATTCGTTAGGCTCTAAAAATAAAGTGATAAGTAAGAACTAGTGAGGTTCCTGCACCCAATGAGCTTAAATTTTAATGTGGAAAATGAACAATAAATGTTAGCTTCATATGAATTAAGCTTCATGTGAAGTAAGTTCTGAAAATTATAGGCACTATAGAGGAAATAAGTAGATGCTATAACACTGGAAAAGAGCTTGTATAACTCTAGGCCCAGGGAGCAGCAGAAGGCCTGAGGTAGGAAAGAATTTGGGGGTATTTGGAAAGCTTGGGTATGACTGAAGCTTAGAGTGAACCATGGAAGATGCTATGAAGTGAAGGTTGAGAGAGATTAAACAGAGCATGGTAGGCATTGAAACGGGCTTTGAATTTTTTTCTAATGGTGAACCAATGGAAACTTTTAAGCAAAAAAAAAAAAAAAGACATCGTCTGCTGGATGTTTAAAAGTCTGAGTGGAGACAATTGGTAAAGAAGAGATTATAGGAGGATTGGGGGGAGCGTGGATCTAAGGAGATCTCATAGAAGAAGGCTATTTCAGGAGTCCTGGTGAAAGTTAATTAGGCTTTCAGTGATGTTCTGGCAGTGGAGATAGAAGCAAGTAGTGGAATTAAGATGTATTTCGGAAGTCAAACTAAGAAATGGTTAATTCAGTATGTAGTTTAAAAAAATGAGGAAGCCAGATTAATTCTTGACTGACTACTGTGAGATAAATAGTTTAGGTATTGGTAAAATAAAATGGAGAGGCATTGTGTAAGAAGTTGGACATAAAAAGTCAGAAGTGTGAAAGTCTGGGCTGAGAGACACATTTAAGATTTTTTAGTGCATTAAAGAATGGGCAAGAAGGTAGATATAAAAGATGATGTAAAGATCCTAAACCCAGTGCTAGCAATCCTAACATTTAGAAGCCAAGTAGTACAAGACACTCTATCGTAGGAATTTGAGAAGGGAGAGGATCATTAAATTAGTAGTTATAACAATGATCTAAGGTGTTAAAAAAAATTCAGGGTGGTAGAGTGTTTTAAGAGAGATAAAGGTTAGGATGAAGGTGAGAGATCACATCATATGAGGAATTGGGACCACTTAGGTCATATGACCTTTTGATAGGGCAATGAGAAGAAGCTAGACCTTGTGGGTTGAAAAGTGGATGAGAAATAAAAAAAGTGGAGAGAGGGAGTATAAAACACTTTCCTGAGAATACTTTTGATGTACATAAAGTGAAACTGTACAGGAGTTGGAGAGGAGCGTGTGGTGACAAAAGGTATACTGACTCACTGCCTAGCAGGAAGTTCGCTCTTTTTGCTCTAAGCTCACATTTCACCTCCAGGCTGTATATTTCAATATTTCCTCACCCAATTCTCTACAGGTCCCCAAATACTGTGTCAGAATTTCTTCTGCTTCTGTGACTATTTAATTATCTAGTTTCACTTCTTGTTCTGTATTTTGAAAATACTTTCCCACCTCTTATTTGCCTGTCCTCCTCCAAAACTCAGCTCTCATCTCCTGCTCCCCACTGACTGCTTCCCTGTGATTCTAGTCAGCATTGAGTGTCTTAAATCTCTGACCACTTACTTCCTGTTCATCCTAGAGGTTAAAGACCAAGAGAGAACTGTGGCCGTGTTTCCAGGAATCTCCAAGTCCTACATTGACAAAAATAGAGAGAAAGAATGAGATTATGAAAGAGAGAACCAGCTTTTCTTGGGAAATCCTAACTTGTTCTACTACCCAGAGGAGGTAGAAAACAGAAAGAGAGACATCACTTTTTAGGTATCTTTGTGACATGGGGGAACAGAAAATGTGAGAAATCATTACAGAAAAGAAAAAAGTAGGAGAATAGAGAGATCATGTCCTTTGGAGCACAGAAGTAGATTATTTCTACTTGTAATCTCTTTAAAATCCATTTCTCCATCTCTGGCCAAGAATATTAGCAAGTCCTTCTCTCTTACAGAACAATCAAGCCACAGTGGGACTGGTATGAATGAAGAGAGAAACATTCCCCTTTCCTGGTCTTTCTTTGGAATTTACCAACAGGTCTTGTGGAAGCGTATTTAATATGACTTAACTTCTCATGTGTTTATCTTTTCCTAAAAACAATATAAACTTATTATGAGCAAGAAAATATTGTCTGCCTGTGTAAATACTTTTGCTTATGTATTTTTATTTCTGTAGTGTTCTATAAATTGAGTATTGGTGTGGTTTATAAACAGATTTAAAATTATAAATGTAATCACTGTGATTGACAACCAAAAACACACTTATTGGTAGGAATAATTTCCACTATATTGTTGGATGACTTTATACTATATATAATCCAAAGCCAGACCATTAGACTGCAGTTTTCCTTGAAACTCCTTGAGAAGCAAATTATTCAAGCACCCTTTATTTCTGTGATCTAGTAACTCAGCCAATCAGCACATATGCATGGATTAATGGATGGATGGATTAAACCACTCCTTGAAGTAGTTTGGATCTCCTGAGAGAGAAATGTATAAAAATGTGAGACATTCTAATATCTTCCTCACCTGTGTGCATCATCTTTCTGGGTATTTATCTAGTGGAAGTAAGAATGGATAATTAAGAGTTGCAGTTGTAGTTAATATAGTAATTGAACGCACTAAAAATGAGATTTAGAAAAGCATTTCCCAAATTATAATTTCTGGAGATGTGAGGCGTTCCATGAGAAAACAGAAGGTTACTAAAAAAAAGACGTTCAATATGCAGTACCATAGCAGGTGATCTGAGAAGACACAGAGTAAGAAGCATTGAGTTAGAAATTGTCATAATCAGGGAAGTAAGTCAGACAGATGAAGACAAATCTCATATGATATGTGGAACTTAAATATATGGTACAAAACAGAAATAGAGTCACAGATGTAGAAAACAAACTTATGGTTACCAAGGGGGAAAGTGGGGGGGGGAGGACTACATTGGGAGATTGGGATTGACATAGACACACTACTATATATAAAATAGATAAATAATAAGAACCTATTGGATAGCACAGGGAACTCTACTCAGTACTCTGTAATGACCTATACGGGAAAAGAATCTAAAAAGGAGTGGATATATGTACATGTATAACTGATTCATTTTGCTGTACAGCAGAAACTAACACAACATTGTAAAGCAACTAGACTCCAATAAAAATTAATTTAAAAACAGGAAAAGAAAAATCTCTTTCACTGACTTTTAGAAAAGGGCTACTTGTTCATTGAAGTTTGGTGCCTCTTTCCATTTTGTTCTCTGCATCTGGCCCTTCCTCTCACTCTCTCTGGGTTTTTGAGGACCAGTTAGACTATGGCAGTGACAACACCACAGTCCCCCTGCCAAAGGAGGTGACTCTCCAGGATAACTCTCCTTCCTGCAGCATTCCATGGCAGCAACTACCAGGCAACTCAATTTTTTCTCTCTGCTGTTTGGTCATTGGACCACTGAGACCTCCATTTTTTTTCCATGACGTTGGAAGAAAAATACCTGGAGAATTGCTTGGAGACTTTCAAGTGCCTTACTTAGCTTAGAAGAACCACACATACCCACTTCTCACTTTTCTTTGGACAGAATTAATCAGGTAGCAATTCCTAACTGCAAGGAGGCTGAAAGTATATTTTCTCATATGACCAAAAAGGAAGGGTATTTGTGAGATATTTGTGAGGACTAGAAATGTCTACTGCACTCTAAAACTTTTACCCAGCTTTCTGTGATTAAGTCACCCATATGTGCAACTTATAGAGTAGGTATTCCAGAAGCATCCTTGCCATGACGAAATGAGTTTCAACCACTGTTATAGAACTGATTATATTCATTCTCCTCCAAATGAAGATTGAGCTATCAGACCTCACATTCTTAGTATTTCAGCTGCTGCCCTAAGGGTAGGCTCTCCATTCATCCCCTCATCATTCCCAGTGTTATCCTCTTTTGGTAGTGTATACTCCCAGATGAAAGCCAGTCTTTCACTTTTTTGGGACAGATGGACTTGCAGCTCAGAATCTGAAGTCAGATGGCTTGATTTTGTATCATGGCACCAATACTTACTAGATATGTGACCTTAGGAAGGTCATTCAACATTTTAGTGCTACTAGTTCCTCACTTGTAAAATACAGAGAATCAGAGCTTCTACCTTGTTGGGTGACTATGATAATTAAATCAGAAAATAAATGTAAATATTAACTATTAGTAGTAAAGGTCCTTATACCTTCGACCCCATATCATCTCCACCATTTTTGTATGCTAACTGAAAACTGACTTTCACTGTGTGAATCTGAGTTGTTTGATTTGTTTTATGTCCTTTAATGATACAGGGACAGAAAATGTGGAAAGTGTTCTCCTTGCTCAGTTGCCTCCTCTAAGCAATTTCTTCCTCTTTTTCCTCCTCTAGGGCAGCAACAAAAAGAAGATCTGTCTCTTTGAGCCACATGCTTTCAAGAATACTATCCTTCTTCCTTAATCCTGTTATATATACCAACACCCTTGCCATCTCTTTATGTTAAAGACTCTAACGCCTGACTCCTAGTGTTTCTTGGTGAGTCCAAAATCCATGTGGGTATCTCTTTATAACAAACCTCATCCTGTACCTCTGGAGGTCAAGTAACTTTTACTTCCACTCAGTTCCAGGTTCTACTTCCATAATTATAATTTACATACTTTTATCACCCAAAATATCTTAATTTGAAAATCCAATTTCTCTACTGTCATCTCTTATCTTTCTAACTTGCTTATTATATTCACATATCAACAATACTGTCACCTCATCAAAATTCCCAATCCATCGATTCTATCAGTTTTTATTATCAATAGCATTATCCTATTTGCATGTCTGTCCTTTCCCAGGTTACATTTCATGATCAATTATTATAGTTGCTCCACTGAAAACCTTTAATTCCTTACCTCTTTCTTGTTCCTCTACACTCCAGTAAAAAAAAAAAAAAAAAAAATCAACCCTAGATGACACCAAATAACATCCTTTTTCCTTTAGTGCATGAGAGCATCTTAACATTCCTAAAGATCATACAACTATCTGAGCAGTTTCACTATAAATACTTGATCAAAACATCAAAAGAATTTCAACAGTTTTTGGAAATGCCTTGTTGTTTCTTAAGTATCCCCTCCTTCTTATTCTCCTTAAAAATCCTTTATTTACCCCATCACCTCCTCAACACACACACATTCAGTTAGCAACCTTGTTTATTTCTGGTACCTCCAATTACAACAGTATGCACCTATTCTCGTAAGCTTGGTCAATAATCTCTTTTGGGCTCTGGGTCCCATCTTCTATAACTTTCTCAAGGATTTCACTCTCTTGCAGGTGTGTCTTTTTTGACCTACATCGTTAACTTCTTTCTTTTTCTGGATTATTCGTACTAGAACCACGTGTGCTCTACTATGTCTTATTCTAAGAATGCCTTCTCGTGACACTATATCTTCTTTCCAGCATCTTTTGCACTCAAAACTGGTTTGAACAAAAGAGTTGTCCATCCACAAAAGCTTCAATTTCTCACTTCCCATTCACTCTGAAGTATAACTCCCACACAAACTCTTACAGTAAAAGCGCAGGGTAGTGAATCAAGATCTCTAGACATCTCTGTGATCTGCGTGTCCCATATCCAGGAGAATTTTGTTGTTGTCCTCACTTCCTTTTACTTCTCAATAACCTTTGACACCACTGATCAGTTCTTCTTGGAATCTTCTCTTTTGACTTTCATGATGCCATGTTTTCCTAGTTTTTCTTCTGCCTCACTGTCCATTTCTCAGTGTTTTATACCTTGCTTCTCACTCTTGGTCCAACATCTAAATTCGGAGTTCCTCAGCAGTTAGTCTTATGCTTTCTTATAATTTGTCTCACATGCTCTCCTGTATGACCCCATTCATTCACATGACATCAGCTATCATCTATATCTTTATGGCTCTTAAATTTAATGTCCCCAACCTAGACATGTCATGGAAATTCAGATTCATATACCCAACCCCTTTTGTCATTTCTACCAAACTGTCTTACAGACACTTCCACCCCATTACATCCAAAACAAAGCCCTGATTTCCCCCTTAAATCCTAGTGATGTCCCACCTTTTACCACCTGGTTTATATGATGTGACTATTCAGGAAGCTACTCAACCCACAAGCCTTAGAGTCATCTTATTCCTCCCTTTGCTAACTCCAGTATCTCCTCTATCAGCCCTATGATTTCTTTCTCTGCAATATATCTGGAATTTCCACTTATTCATGGCTCCACTGTCACCTTCCCAGCTCAAAATCCCACCTCTCCACAGCCCTGCAATAACCTCCTTAATATGCATGGTTCCGTTCTCATTCCCCTTCTAATCAATTTTCCTCTCAATAGCAAAGTGATGTTTTGAACATAGATATTGCTGTTCCAATATCAAAAAGCCTTCTTTAACTTATTCATCCTTTAGGGTAAAATTAAAATTGTTTTATAAGACCCTGCTTAAACTGCATCCGGCTTATATCCTGGCTTATCTGGTAGTATTATCCACCGAGCTCACTTTACTCCTGATGTACTGGCTTTTCATCAGCTTCATATCAATGATCAATTCTTTCCCAACTCAGGACCTCTGCTTAAATCTCCTAATCCTTTCTTTTCCCTTGTTTAGAAGAAACAAGAAAAGTTCATTTGTCATATGTTGCTAAACATCCATGCAATGATCCAGTTAGAATGATCATTGACCTGAATAGGAAATAGATTACTTCGCTCAAAATTTTGTTTTTGGCATATTCATCAATGCTGTGCTTTAAGACTCAATATGCCAACTATGCTTCCTGCTAGAAACTACTTGAAACCTCTGTTTGAGCAACCGTTTGGGAATACAATAATTTGAAACCCATTGCCAACATGAGCACTGGCAAAATTCATGTATGAGGCAGTTCTAAGTGAAATTACGTAATAGTAATCTGGATCATCTAGGTGACTGCTTTTTAACTCAATGCATAGAATTTGCAGACCTCTAGAAATATATCTCAGAATATGCTGATACTTTAAATTGTTAATTTTTTTGTATGTCAGTAAAATAATGGAAGAAAAATATGTGGCCAATAAACTTTTGCCAGATCATGGCAGATAAGATCTTCCTCAACATTTGGATCTTATATAATCAAGGCAAAGGAATCTTCTTTTATACGCACTAACTCAAAAGGCATTATTTTCCACAGAATTTCAAATCTGAGGAAATATTTACAAGGTGAGAGAATATCCTTGTCAGTATAAAGCATAATTTCAACATACCAGATTAAGAGAAAAGAAAGAAAGAAAGAAAGAAAGAAAGAAAGAAAGAAAGAAAGAAAGAAAGAAAGAAAGAGAGAGAGAGAAAGAAAGAAAAAGAAAGAAAGAAAGGGAGAGAGAGAGAGGGAGGGAGGGGGGAGGAAGGAAGAAAGGAAGGCAGGAAGGAAGAGAGAAAGGGAAAGAAAAAGGCATGAGAGACACAGAGTCAGAAATGATGTTTATTTGAATGAGGGTTTTTTTCAATCTTTTAATTTCTGATAGTTAATCTCAAAATGTAGTGGCAGATAATGTGAGTAACGAATGCCACAGAGGGAAAGTAGAGCTGGTGTTTTAAGCATTTTATTAGGTGGGAAAGAAGAGAATAGGACAAAGTGATTCAGTAATATTGACAGAGCTACTCAAAGCCTGCCAATAACAACGCATTGCATGGGAAGGGTTGGGGGTGGGAGGAGAAGCTGATGATGTAATAGAAACACCAGACGAGCTGTCATTCCAGTGTTCCTGGCAAGGGAAACAGAGTCAATTTAATTATAATATTTTAGAGAAACTGTCCAGAAAAAACAGGAGGATATGAACTTGACGGAGTTTTATTATTTACTACCTGAATTTCATGGCAATGTTAAGACGTTGGATAGAAAAAAAATGTAATTATTAAAATGATCACTAACGTGCCAAAGAAGTTCTAAATTAACATGCTGTTATCAGTTTCCATCCACTAACCTCTCTTCACCCTTTGGTTAGCTCCTATAGCAGCCTATATTTTATGATTTCAGAAGTGTGACATACATTGATTACCAAAGTGATAGCATTGCATATAAAATTTCATTAAAACCAAATATTTTAGATAACAAACATGGTGTGACAAAGGGGTCTGGGAGAGTCGAGGGAACAGCTGGATAAAAGATAAACAACAGTTCAATAAAAATGAATTCAGCAGGAGATACTGTTTACTATTTTCATGTGAAATAGGGCCACAGAGATAAGCTAGAAATCAGAATGAAGACATTTTGCTAGTATTTCGTAATGAACAATGATAACCAGCTGCTGTTTAAAACATATTTGATTGTACTAAAATCAGTCAATTTTTCATTTCCTCTGACATTTATTTTAGCTTTTGCCTGTGGCAGCCTGGCACATGATGGCACATTGAGTTTCGTTTTGTTTATTCTGTGATTTGGTATCATTAAACATTTGAGTGTTAGACGTTATTCAGATGATAGTTATAGAATATTACAATTAATTGTAAATGGATTTGGAAAGCGAAACTGCTTCACTACCATAGCTTCCTAAAATGGCATCTCTAATAAATAACAATTTTCTCTGAATTGTAACTAATTACCAGAGTATCTAGTGTGTAGCAAGATGCTAAAATATTCAAATGAAAAAACACTAGCAAGATGTTAATTCTATAGCAAAATTGTTATTCATTTTTCATGTGTTTTACTGACTATCCCTTTAAACAGTTAATTTTTAAAAGCAATTGATGCCTAAAAGTGTGAACCTGTACTATACCCACTCAGATCCAGGCTACTTTTGGTTACCAAAGAAACCATTTCATGGACATTCACATAAATAAAATTGTAGACAGTGGGAGGAAACACATTAATATAAGAAAGGGCTCACTTGATTTTTTATTTCTATGAGAAAGACTCTCCCTATAACCATACAAGCACTGAAAAAAGATACAGACATGGGAGTGATCCTTGTACGTGACAGATATAAGTGGGGTAATACTACGTTTACTCAGAATGTGAGAGTTAACAATGGTAAGGTCGCTACAATTGCCAAAGTTTTAAAAGTTAGGGAGATGAACACCAGGAAATCTTATTTTCATTGGGATTATAATGAAATTTTAATCTTAAACATTCCCCCAAACAAATAGAGGTCATTTTTTTCTCTTGCAAAGCTTTGCAATATTACCTATCAAACAAAGATCAGGAATATCGTTAGGTTGTATCTTCACGTTTTTGCCTGAGTTGACTATAGGTAGGCATCTCCGGCTTTATTAGATCCACAAGCATTTCTGAGTTTTAAAAATTATCAGACATCTAAATATGACTCAAAACAAAAATAAAATCAAAACCCCTGCTTTTCAGGCATTATAATAGTAACTCTATGAATTGGTGTTTTAGTTCTCTTTTCAGTGATTTCTTTGCATTAGGTACAGACGTTGGCCTATTTAATCAATCAGCAGAATGGGTTCTTTCGTTTGGCTGGCTTGACACACTTTCCCCATCCTTTATGAATATGGTCCCCTGTCTTGCTTTCCAGCTCTTGCTCTCACATTCCAGGGCATCAGGCAGGACTGATCAATCACAGTTCTCCTGGGGTGTAGGACTGAGCCTCAATTCAGTCTGATTCTCTATTGGAGAAGCACAGAAGTTGGTTGGAACCCAATTCCTGCCGCAAAATTTCCTGGTATTGCCGTATTATCTGTCCTAGCCAAGGTCTGTTTTTTCAGGGTTTCCTTTAACTTGATGAGCTCCTCACCATTCTTGTAATATAACTACCTTTTTTTTTTTTTTTTTTTTTTTTTTTTTTTGTGCGGTACGCGCGCAGGCTCAGCGGCCATGGCTCACGGGCCCAGCCGCTCCGCGGCATGTGGGATCTTCCCGGACCGGGGCACGAACCCGTGTCCCCTGCATCGGCAGGCGGACTCTCAACCACTGCGCCACCAGGGAAGCCCTATCTACCTTTTTTCCTTAAATTCACCAGAGTAGGTTTCACTTGAGTTGAGCCACAGTACTACAAAAGATAACCCAATATTTTGCCTCTGAATACTGCAGCAAAAAATATATTTTGTTATAATACCAGTTAGCCTAGTTTGTCAATAATAATCAACATAAAAAAATCCTATACTCACTGAACTCTCTTAAATGACTTCACTCTAAATCAATGCATTATTTATATTTACCGTCTTATGCAGAACTAAATAGAATCCTTCATTTAAATTTTAAAGGCTAAACCCTAGTTCTAAAAGTCTAACTTTGGAATAAAAATTATCTAGAGAGTCTCTCTATTTCCTTTATTATATTAAAAGTTAAAATTTTATTCACTCTCAGTAGTGAACAGAATGATTGACACAATACAAACTTCAATGTGAGCCCCAGGTAGATTTCAGTGAATGGAAAACAATACCTGTATTTAAAAGCATTTATAAATCTAGGAAAAGTAAATACAATTTTGTGAGTTATGTAGTAGCTATATGATATATTCGGAGAGAATTTAAAATAAGGTGATGCTTAAAACTCTTTATAATGTTAACAAAAAAAGATGGCATTTTATAAATATCAACTATTCTCTTATTCACTCATTCATCAAGTATTTATGGAGTGTCATTACTGGCCAGGTGTTGCTTTGGTGCTGAAAATAGAACAATGAACAAAAGGGACAAAAATCCCTACCCTCATGAAGATTATATGCTAGTTAGAAATACAAACACTTAGCATCACAAGAAAAGTAATTGCAAGTTTGAACACCAAATGGGGAAAAGGCAAGAAAGGAGATACGTGTCACAGAGAAGGCAAGGAAGACCTCAGTGAAAAGGACTTTTGGTTAAAGTTCTGAACTAAGGGAGGGAAAGCCACGGGGATATTTAAAGGAATAATAAAAAGCATTCATTTTACCACTGCCTGTTTTGTTAAAATATTTTCCTAGTGTTGATCATCACAACTATTTAAAAGAACACTTGGGAGATAAATCCTGCGAAAGAAGAGCAAGTGCAAAGGCCCTGAGGTCATGAAGAGCTTAATGTATTTGAGGGTAAAAAGAGTCCAGGTGGGAGCTTAGTGAGGATGGCATTTTAATTAAGCAGAAGAGAGGGTAGAGTGAGGTTAAGTTGAAAAGGAAGGAAGTTCCAGTTAGCAATGGTCCTTGGAGGTCTTGTTGGAATACTGTATTCTAGATGAGAAATCATACAAAGATTTTTAAAGCAGGGAAGTGATAGAATCTAATTAATATTTTCAAAATATCACTTTCTGTCTTTCAAGAATTGGAAATGAGTAGGTGAAGAAGCAGCAAAACTGATTAGAAACTCTCCTGTTTTAAGCCAGGTTTTCTCAAATTCGTGTTGGGAAGGTAGTTTTGAGTAAAACTAGTAGATGCAAACTGCTTCTCTGGGAAACAGCTGATCTTAATTCAGCTTAAGTGTGACAGAGAGAACTTTAACCATGACATCTAAAAGTTCCCAGCCCAATGCCAAACCATAGTCTATCGAGAGAGTGCGTACTTTCCTCAATCCTCATTGATCAACATCTGCATTCATTTTTTTATTCATTGTTTACCTCCCTTCACCATAATGCAGGTGCCATGAGGGTGGGAACGGATCTATCTTATTCATTTTTTTTAATTAATAGATTTTACTTTTTAGAGCAGTTTTAGGTTTACAGAAAAATTGAGCATAGTACAGAATGTTCCCTATGTCCTCCTGTACACATCTTGCATTAGGGCAAGACATCGTGCATTTGTGTGGTACATTTGTTACAGTGATGAACCAGTATTGAATCATAACTATTATCCAAAGTCCAAAGTTTACATTAGGACTAACTCTTTGTGTTGTACATTCCATGGGTTTTCACATATGTCGAATGGCATGTATCCACCGTTGCAGCATAACATTATATACTGTATAACATTATATACTGCAGTATAATCATTATATTATACTGTGTTCAACCTAGCCGTCTCTATTCTTCCCCCAGTCCCCTAGCAACCACTGCTCTTTTTACAGTCTTCATAGTTTTGCTTTTTTCCAGAATGTCAAAGTTGAAATCGTACAGGATGTGGATTTTTCAAATCAACTTCTTTCACTTACCAATATACACTTAAGGTTCCTTGTGTCTTTTCATAACTTGATAGCTCATTTATTTTTATCACTGAAAAACATTGTACTGTATGAATGTACCACAGCTTGTTTACCCCTTCATCTATTGAAGGACATTTTAGTTGCGTCCAAGTTTTGGTAATTGTTAATAAAGCTGCTATACACGTTTGTGTGCAGTTTTTGTGTGAACGTAAGTTTTCAGCTTACTTGGGTAAAAACCAAGGATTGAAATTGCTGGATAATATGATGAAGGTATATTTAGTTTTGCAATAAACTACCAAATGTCTTCCAGAGTTGCTCTGCATTCCTACCAGCACTGAATGAATGTACCTGCTACTCCACATCCTTGCCAGTTTTGTGTTGTCCTATTTTTAATTTTAACTATTCTAATAGTAGTAAAGGTGTCTCATCCTTATTTCTATTTCTATATTTACTTTTAAATTCCCTGTATCTAGAATAATGCCTGACAGAGATAGGTGTGTGTGTGTGTGTGTGTGTGTGTGTGTGACAAATACACAGAGAGAGAGGTGGGGGAGAGAATGAGAACATTAATCTAAAAACTATCAGAATCAATAATGAGAAAATTCAGATATGTTACACACAAATCAATAGGTTTAGTGTAAGCAGCAGGGTACAGTAAATCTTATTAACAAGGATTTGGACACAAACTACATAATTGTACTGAGGAGAATAAAATAATATTTGAGTACATGGATAAGCATGTAGAGTTATTACATAAGACAACATTTTAGAGAATTCTCCAAATAAATTTAAAAGATAAACTTTAATAAAAATTCCCCAAAGTTGACTTAGTGATTAGAATCTACTGGAGGAATATATCAAAGAAAGAGTATCCTAATGAATACTGCAAATCTGTTGCTCCATATCAAGCAATATTGCCTTCCTTGAAGGGAAAATATCTTAATCTCATCTCTCTGATTACTTTTTCCTCCAATACTTGAATGATGTTCTCTGCCTCTTCCACACCATTTAAATAAATTCTCACATTCTACTCATTTTTGAAGTACCTTGTTGGCATTAAAATTATTTTGCCCCAATTATCTTTTATTGAAGTTAGAATTATTTAGCTCCATCCAGTTCTACTTTTAAAAAGCTCTTTTTCATGAGTAACACTCCTAATATAAGACACTTGTCTGGTAATTTACACTTATGAATGAGTATCTTCCCTAGCAGATGAGAATAGAAACACACTAGTAGAGACCATTTTGAACCTTCTTTGTGTCAGGTACAGAGCTAAATCTTTTGCCCCCATTATCTGATTTAATCTTTACAATAATCCATTATCTCAGTTAATCTCCGTAATAATGCTAGGTTTTCATACCTCTGTTTTATATATAAGATCCCTGCTCTTAGAGTTTTAAGTTGCACAGAGCCCACACATACTGTAAAGTATTACAGTCAAAATCTGAGATCAGGTCTCTGACCAATACTGACATCTTTTGGGAAAACAGTACATTAAGAAATGCAATGAAATTCACAGAAAAGCATTTGGACATGAGCCTTATTCTCATGAACTTCCCCAGTGCTGCCCCCCATGTATAGTCTGTTTTATTAATCAAGGAAAGAAAATCCACTTGTAGAAATCATCAAGACGTTAGACATTAGGATTATTTGCCTTCCAGGGATCCTTTCCTACAATTCCAACAAGAGGAAAATGTCATACTGCCAAGGCCCTGACTGGGCCAGGCAAACCCAAGAGCAGCTTCTTCTATTTTCTTGTTTCACATCTGTGTCTAATAATCCATGCTTGACTTTGATGTAGTCATTGGCAAGTTAACATTTCTCCAAATCCAGGGTTTAACCCAGGAATAAAGTTTCAGGCTTTGTACTTTTAAGAACTTAACCCATTTTCTCCACTTAAACCCCCCATATCTCATTTGATGCAACTACATATGACTCAGCACACCCCTCGTACTGATGTGTATTATTTGTTCAGGTAATTCATATGCCTTCTATCCTATACTTGTTCCCTTTGCTCCTGAACATTAAATGATACTTATAAATTTAAGGTATTCTTATAACACTTTATCCTGTTAGATCTATTCTAATAGGTAATATTTCATGACTTTGTTCTTTTATCAAAACTACCCTCTTTTAAACTTTATATCATTTATAAATGGGGTATTATCTCATTCACTTATTCACTCAGAAAACATCTATTGAAAGCCTAGAACTTTCCAGACCCTATAAGGCACTAGAGATAAAAAAGTAAATGAATCTTATTCCTAAATCCATGTCATGGGGAAGAAGAAAATATTAATTAATAATGATGATAATAATCATAAATTAAAACAACCATCATTTCTTGCATTACTATGTCTCAGATATGTGGTAGAGGCTAGAATTTCAACTGTAATTTTCCAGCAACCAAAAGTGGTTCCTCAAATCCTCTAGGCTTTGTTTATCACTCAGTAAACAGTGAGAAAGTGAAAGTTGCCAGTGTATAGGACACCTAGGAGGGGGCTATCGAGACAAGGACATGGAAAGAATGAGACCTTTATGGGAAGATTCACATATGTGCAGAGTATATTTTAGATCTGCCTTTCCTAACAACTTCTGCACATTCATTTTAATCTATCTCAGTTATGTATTTATTGCATTGCACTTTCCTTTTCCAACATAAAATACAATGTTATACATTTTTAAAAACCCTGTAAAATATTGACAAAAACAAGGTCATCAAAATGCCACTGCAAATCTCTCTATTGTTGCTATTTAGAAATTATTTTCTTTAATTACAATTATTGACTATTACCCCCAACTGTACAGCAACTTAGTCTTTATTTCTCTGCTTTATATACAAGATATATGATATGTATAAGAAACGTTGTCAAATCATTTGCTTTCAACTCTGACATTTTCCTGGTCTATTGGTCTCATAAAAGAAAATTTGAGCTCTCAGTGTTTACATCTTCTTATTTTACTCCCATACAAATATTGCTTCACTAATGCTTATAATTCAAGCTCTATGAGGTTTTTTGTGTTTGATTCAATGCTGCAATCTCATACTTAGGAGAGTGTCTTTCACAAGGTAGGTGCTCACCTAATGTTTGTTGGAATAAATGAAGCAATGATTGCCTGCATTAAATTTATTCCAGGGCAAAAATAGTAGCTGATATAATGGCACTGAAAAACACCTTTTGGTTCATTTTGAAAATTAGAATTCCTTTTGTTCTAGAAGGCTCTGATTCAGAAAAATCAAAGCGGTAAACTCAGACTTGAATTGTATTATATCAATAGATGATATAAAAGCATAGTAGGCAATACAAGCCCCGGTGAGGAACAGTAGACAAGTCAAGGAAATCCAGAAGTTTCTTCTTGCCATAGCTGTGAGCCCAATCCCAGTAGCAAAAATAGACCCCATTCTTGCCTAATTTATCCACGTAAGCAGATCAAATTTGGACTCTTAGCCTCTAAACATTTCAAGCAAAGCTCTTCACTGGGGTGAAGTGAAAAAGAAAGCAGTGGGAACCAAAAGCCCCACCTGCAGTCAACTTTTTTCCTGAGTTTTTGATGCCGGTTATTGTGATGTCCAGGTGTAATGTTTGTGTCTGATACTAGACCACACATCATGCTTCTCTTAGATCTTGCTTCATCTACTTTCTAAGGAAAGTCAGAGAGTGAGTTGTCTTAAATCATCATCCAAATAAGTAATACATGCACTCAGCCACTCCAATCTGTAACAAGGGCTCAACTTTTGCACCACCCATCAGAAGTAGAGATGTATATCTCACTGACACATTGCTCTAAAAGTTCCTGCCACAAAAGGAAGTCCTCTTCTCTTTTTAGTAAAACTGACTCTGGTAACATTGGACACTAACACACTTTGCAGGTAATATTGTGGGCAAAACAGGAATATTATTTTCCTAAGACAATACTTAAAGAAATGATGTTAGCTCTCTAGCTTACTTCTAATGGAGGATAATCTCATAAATAAATCTGTCTATATTTGTCCACTTGCAAGTGTCCTTTGAATCTGCACAGTCTTTAAGAGCATGGCTGGTAGTTGGCACTCATATTTTCAAATCCTTTCTGGAACAAAGGATAACCTTGGCCAGTAGAACAAATTAAGTTCTCACACAATCTCTTCAAGGCTTCCAGGCTTTGGTTTAGACTAACAAATATCTAAACTTCCTTTGTAAACCTGAAAATCCTTTTCCTTCGGAAAGAAGATGGAGGACAATATGAACTAAAGATTTCCTCTCTCTCTCGAGCATCACGTCATAGTATTGGTTTGGAATGTCCATTTTAAAATCCTTCAAAATACTTTTTTGCAGCAGCCTTTAAAATTCTTTTTCATCCCAAGTAATTTTTAAAACATCAGATCATTTTTAAATGTAGTGTTCCTAAAACACTTTTGTAGATACATACCAGGATATTATTTTTTGCTTGTCTTGGAGTCCAACTTTTTATATTATGGATGGAAGCATCTGACTATGAACTAGTTTATCTCAGTCCCTGGAAGATTTCAGGAGACTCCTCTCCCATCTCAGTGAACTTTTCACTCCTAAATTGTCACCATAAACTATAGTGATTCTAACCCCTTCCAGGAAATGAATTCTGACAGTCTGCCCCAGGCTCTGAGAGTGTAAACATTATTAGTCAATACCTTGTTTGAAATATTGTCATTTGGAAAAGACAATAAGTTAATGAAGTCAGAGAAAAAAGTAATAATTATTATTGTAAATTATATAACCAAAAGAGCTGTTAAAAAAATTTTTTTAAACGTTGCAAACATTTGATTTATTTTTTAATACATACTCTTAGCCTCTTTGCATGGTTACAAATGTAGTTTTGTAAATTATACTATAAACTCAGAGGGCCACCTTGACAGAGTTGAGAGTTAGCTTTGATGTAATTTAATGAAACATTTTGATATGAGAATTTCTGATTTAATTATCAGCCCTACTCCTTGCTTACCTGTCTCCAAGCAATACAGTTCTCTGAACTTCATTTTCTTTACCTATAAAACATACCTCACAAAGTATCCCTCAACATAGAAATTAACACTTTTAAGTATCAGCGTGTCTTTTCTTATGTTCAACTTCACTTAACGATTGGATGTTTTTTCCCTTTTTTCTTTCCTTATACATTTTAGAATTGATGAAATAAAATTCATATCTCAAGGCAAGATAAGAAAAAATATATAATTTTTTCTCTGCTCCTTTGGGCCTCTTCCCTCCCCCTCTAGTGTACATTGGGCATCTGTATTATGCATTAACCAGACCTCCTCAATGGCAGAAATACCTGTTCAATCATAAAGATCGATTTTCTTCTTCTGACGCCAGCATGTAACTCCTTAAAAGATAACAGCCCTTTCTCAAACCTGTAAGGGGTCATGATGACCCACCATTTGCCTTGTACATGCAGATATCTTTGGTGAACTTTATGTACAATGCCAATATATCATTTCCCTTAAAGATAGTGATTGGTGCAGAACAGACTGGGTTAGATGACCTGGGGAGATATTGGGATGCCTGCACCTAATGGAAGTTCTTAACTTAAAGACTTACTTATGACCTTATTAATGTTATTAGCTGTATTACTTGTAATCTGACTGTTGTACAAGATTATTGTTTCTTGCACTACTAAATGTGTGACTGAGCCTCCAATAAAAATAATTATGTCGAGGCAACTTGAAACGATTGACCAAATGCATAGTTCTATAAAATCCATGATTGAAATAGTATAAGTCTAGATATGGGAAGAAGCAGCAAGAGGGAATCATTTCCTGGACCATAACAGACTAGGAAGACAGACAGTCTGGAGGCTTCTGGCTGCTGTTAACAGGGCCTCGTCTAGTAACAATGCATTGAGGGGTCCATCAACAAAATCCTTGCCTGACCTGGGAATGAGCATTTCTAGGGCCATGGGACAAATTTGACACAAAAAGCCTCCTAAACCTTGGTCAAAATTAAGACCGAAAGGGAGGGCATTGTAAAATAAAGAAGGTTTCCCACCATTCAGTTCTACAAGAATCAAGGCAATAGCCACTGCAGTGGCTTCATAAGCAGTTTGAAGATCAGTATGAGGCACTCTGTGCTCTGAGAAAACTGGCAGAACAGACCTTCAGATAGTTAGATCTTTTCAGGAGAAAATTATATGAACCCAGTTTCTTGCAACATCCCATACCTAGGAAAACACTAAAACCATTAACTAAGATATCTGTTCCTTGCAAATAGCAGTAAACTTCTACCGAGATGTGTGCTAGATTGCATGTATCCCTTTGCCAAAATGACATACACACTGGCCCTCCCTTTTACCTCTGTGGAACAATCCTCAGAGCTTTCTAAAAGACTGTCTCCTGGGTTATAATCTTCAGGTTAGTTCAAATAAAATTTTCCATTTCTTTCTTAAATTGACAATGGATTAAGTTTTTCATAGGCTGAATCATCTTGTCAATTTATACAAAAAAAATCTTGAGTAGTTTCAAGTGTAATTGGGTTGAGCCAATAGATCAGTTCAATTTCGGAGGAATTGACATTTAACAATATTGAGCTTCCATGTTGAACCTTCCATGCCTAAGTGTGGTATCTCCATTTATTACATCTTCTCTAACTTATTTCAACAGCATTTTGTTATTTTCAGCACGTATACAGATCTTGAATATATTTTGGAAGATTTATACATATTTCAGGTATTAGTACTTTTGGTAATCTTACTGTTTACTTTATTTAAATTTCTTAGTATTCATCTCTAGCATATAGAAATATAATTGGCTTTGAATATTAACTCTGTAACTGAACATCTTGCTAAACTCACTTTTTACCTTTAGTATCTTTTGGTATATTCTTAGGATTACCTGTATAGACAATTTTTAAAAAGTCTCAACTGTTACTTCTTGTCTTTCTGGGTTTCCAATGATATGTATTTCAGATGATTTAATTTTGTATCACATTTCTTTGATGTTCTGCATTTTTTTTTTACAATTTTCTGTGTGTGTTTCAGTTTGTGTAATTTCAATCTGACTTATCTTCAAGTTCACTGATATTTTCTCTGCCTGTCAAAGGTATTCTTCATCTTTGTTAATGTGTTTTTCCATTTGATTCTTTCTTGCAATGTCTGTGTATCTGCTGAGGTTACCCAGTGGACCATACATATAAAAAGTCTTTTGTGCACAAGAGACTTTAACATACTCATTAGAATTATTTTAAATTCCATGTCTGATGTCATATCTGTTCCTGATTCTTGACATGTGCTGTTTTTACTTAGTTTTTTCTATCTTTCATAACTTTTTTTGGGGGGGTGAAGCAGGAATCTTGCCTTTATCAGTAGAGACTGAAGCAAATTAATCGTTATGACTAGAGTGGGTACGTTTTCCTTCTGCTACAATTTTGATGTGGGAGATAATCTAGTCGAAGTTGGTTTTTATTTTTTTCCTTTTTTTATTTCATCTTGCTGTAGTTACCCTCAAGAACCAAAGGCATCAAATTCCTCTCACATTACCTTATCTTTAGAGGTGAGACTGTTTTTTTTTGTTTGTTTGTTTGTTTGAGACTGGTTTTTAGGAGGGTTCCTCCCTCACAAGGCCCATTCCACATTGGTTTGGTTCTTCTTTGCGTCATGCCTTGGAGTGTCCTTCTCTATGCTCTTTCCCTTCTGCAAGCAACGTTGGTAATACTTGTTACCTCATGTTCGTTAGCCTGGTGGTGGTTTTGGAGAAGGAGAAGACGCACTTCCTGTCATTCTGCTTACTCTTCAGTCTTAGGCAGACACTGAATTCCTGAGTCACAGGGATGGGGCTACCTCAGTTCTCAGACCTGGCCCCTGGCTGTGGCTCTGGGCCCAACCTCTTTGCTTTCTCCCCCCAGCTAGTAGGGTTTTAATTTTTTTAATTTAATTTCCCCAGATGCAATAGGTCTTCATCTGTGCTCTAAAAGCAGCAAGTTCCGGGTTTTTTTCCCAAAGTGTTTTAGTGGGTTGGCCAAAATGTTTGTTCGTTTTTTTCCGTAAGATGGCTCTAGTGGCACTTAGTTGTCTTTAGCTTCATTCGAAATGATTTTGTTAGATTGTAAGTGACAGCTGTCATATCGATGTGCATTTAAAAAAAGACATATCAGAATCAGTGAATTTTTGTGTAGCTATTTTAATATTGAAGTTGGAAGAAAAAAAAGTAACATTTTCAGCATATTATGCTTTATTATTTCAAGAAAGGTAAAAACACAACTGAAACACAAAAAAAGATTTGTGCAGTGTATGGAGAAGGTGCTGTGACTGATCGAATGTGTTAAAAAAGTGGTTTGGGAAGTTTTGTGCTGGAGATTTCTCACTCACATTCCAAAAACCAAACAAAATAAACAAATGAACAATGCATTTTTGATCTAATAGTCCTTCCAGACACAGGTTCATTTCTTTTCTCTCCTTTACAACTGATTATTTTAAGAGAGATGACTATTCTCACTGCCTCTACTTCGTGTCACACGTGCACACACATCAATACAATTCAATTTGTTACCTGTTCAGTTTTGTCACTGAAATAATTGACATTGTCACTATTAAATTCACTGCATTCTGTGAACGTTCTTCATTCTCATCTTACTTATGACACTCTTTTCCTTCTTTACAAAACTCTTTCTTCCCTTAGCTTCATGACCCCAGTCTCCAAGTTTTCCACCTATGTCTCTGGTTGCTATTTCTGAGTCTCTTTTGCAGGATAATATTCTTCCTCCAAGGCAGTAACTATTGGAGTCCCTCAAGACTGGAATCAAAGTCCTGTTATTCTCATTCATTTACTCCTATAGCTTCAATTGCTCTCTCTACACAAAGGATGTCCAAATTTATATACTCAATATAGACGTCTATTTGTAACTCTCATTCACTTTCCCCCCATCTTTACTGAGGTGTAATTGACAAATAAAATTGTGAGGTGTGATAGGCTTTGTCTGAGAATCCTAGGTGTCCTATGTTGTGATCTTTCTATTGGGGTGGGGCTGGCTTAAAATTCACACAAGCATATTTTCCACAATGGTTATCTCTAATACTAGAATGCCCGCCTGATTTTATGGCTCCAGCAGCCGTTCTTATTGTCCCACAGCCTGGATTTGCTGCAGAATTATTTCTCTATCTGGATCCAATTCACAGTGGTCAGATCTTCATGTCACTAAGTGAATGGGATGGAGAAGTGCAGAATATGCTGTCTCCTGAACTAAGAGCTGCTTACCAAGCATCAGACTTCTTTCTTGGTGGCAGAAGTGTTGCAATGCAATCATGTGTCCTTTATTAGGAGATGATGTTCCATCATACTTCAGCCCACTGGACCCCAGGGTACTTAACTTATATGGTAGGTCTTAAATCTTGGTAGGATTTACTTCTCACCTTCTCAGATGTCTTCACTGAGGCTTCCTGAACACTGGTCATGTCTTGCTCATCTGGGGAAATTCACATGATGGCAGCAATAGAGTGGATCAATGTGTTGTTCTGCAGAATACCCAGATGGTTCAGGTGCCTTTGAACTTGATATGACAGAGGAAGGGAGAGTAGTATAGCCTATAGCCCATGTCAATTCAGAGCCAGTGTTCAGCAGTCCTTGAAAAGTTTTTCCCCAATGCATAATTACATGACTAAAAGGCAATAGATCCCTTGAGGGTGTGACCAGGAGGATCACTCCATAGTGCATTTGCTGTCATGTTGCAAGGTCCTTTCTCATAGACTTTAGTCTATCCTTCAATAAGTGCGTCAGTTCTGAGTGTGAGAACTTATATAGAACCATATATGAAATGATGATTTTTGGTTTGATTGTATACATTACCTGTAAATGGAGTGTCTTCTGGATCTGCTCTTGGAACAGGGTCAGCTGGTAAGTCTTCTAGCCATGCATAAGATATACACTCTGGCATGCCCATTTTTGACCTATTTCTCTACCATATGGCACTTAAACCTAGTGTGAGCAATTGCTTTTACTAAATTTCGAAGAGCCATCCTAGCAGCCTATTAGTAACATGTATGGCTGAACCATACTGACTCCATTTTGTCGGCTCCATCTAAGGCCCATAGTCCTACCCCCTCCCATCTCTGCATGACTGAGCTTTAGCCTACTAACAAAGAAGGCACCCAAGTCAGATAAGTTCCCTATCAACTTTAACCCTTGCCTTCATTGGATATGAAACCTGGAAGAGTACCTTTTGTTGATGCAGATGGTTAATAGTCATGAGACCCTGAGGCAGGAAAAAGCCCCAGTTCCATTCTGTGTGGACATGTTTCTCACTTGGTAGTCAGATTCGATTTTTAACTTTGGCCCCTTTAAATTTCCCTTGTACCCCTTTCAGTGATGCAAGTGCAGCTGTGAATGCTTCTGGATCATCCACCTGCCCAATCCTTCCTGCCTGTATGTAAGTTACTCACAATAAACTTCATAATTGCATTTGATAGAGTGGCCCACTTCATTTCTTGGTCTTGAGGTTCTTTCTCAGTTTGGAGGATATTATACAATTTCTCTGCCACCCAACATAATATCATTGGGGTCCTTGCCAAGGTGTGATTGTATTGCAGGACTACCTCAATGTCTATTAACTCTCTCTTATCTAACTTAATATCCTGCATCTCTTTGAAAACACCTCAGGGTTTCTTCCCATGTCCTCTTCCCCAGATCTTGCTGGCACATATTAGAAATTCTGCAGCCCCTTCCATGTATAATCCTTCCATTCCCTTAGAAAGCTCAGCATCTTATCCTCCATGTTATCTTGAGATCCAATCTTTGTTATTGGTCTGGTTGACAGAAGAGAGGTAGGGTACATTCTGAGGGGTATAAACTTTGCCTTGAAAGACACCTGCTTGATTTAAGTATTTTTCATAATCTTCAAACACCAAAGAAGGGCCAGGACTAGGGGGAGACAAGTAAGGTGCCTAGAGGAGCTCGGGGTCCTAGGAGACCCTGCATTTGCCCAACATTGAGAGTGAGAGCCTCCTCAGATGCTGCTCTTTACATACTTCACTTGCCTCACCCTAGTCCCAGTCATGCAGGAGGCGATGCGCTATCAAGCCAATGTGTGTGTGTCACTCCTGCCAGCCTAGTGGTTTCAGTGGAACCTTACTGGATCAAGCATCTCAAGTTCATGTGCTCAAATACCCCCTTCTCAGTCTTCATAGACCCACTCTCTTCCTGTTAAGCCCTTGACTTTTGTGTAAGAGAAATGCTAGGGCTGAGAGCTCAACCTCTGTGTAGCTCTGCTATTTTATGATTAAATCCTGAGCCAAATACTTCATTTTGTTTGTCCTCCAGCTGCAAGAAATTAAGGTTTCCTTAAATATTTCCAAAAAGACTCTCTGCTTTCATTTTCTCTTGAAATGGTGATTTATCACCCACATCCTGTCATTTTCTCTCTTTAATGATTCAATGGTACTCAGCAAGAGTCACCCGATGTCATTGTCTGTAAGTACAATTTCTCTCATATTTCTCAGATGCCAGAGATATTGTATCAACAAATATGATTCTTTCCACTTGCGTACCATCTATGTTTACCATCAAAATATAGTTCAACAATGTTACTGCTTTAATATGCCAGGTGGTATCCATATCCCACTTATCATCAGCAGTGGAGTCCTCAGTGCCAGCTGAAGGGTGAATAATGTAGCTCTAAGATTCTACTTTCTTGTGTTCCCTCTTGGTAGAAACTATCTCAGGTCAAGTTACCCAGAAACAGACACTAAGGTGAATGATGTCATGCAGCAGTTATCTCAGAGTGCTCTTGCGAGATACATCATTTAAGAAAGTGAAGAGCTCAAGATTGGGCACAAGGAGAAATCGATAGATGCAAGTTACTACTGGTAAGGATGTAACCTTATGTGAGGCAGTTTCCTAAGGCAGAAGGTAAATACTAGTGAGAAACAGAGATACGAGCCATCCAAAACAAATATTCCCGGCAGCATCTGAGGATGACTGTGTTGGTCATGAAGAAGGGATATGGACAGACTACTCCAGTTTTTGCTAGAGTACATGTCCTTTTATTAAGATGACCACCAAATCCAGAATGGACTGCAACAAAATCACATTTTAAATAATTTTGTATTTGTTCTGGAGAAAAAGGGGGTTTATATTCAAAGGCAACAGCTGAAATGCTCTATGGATTTTGAGACAAATATATGGGCAATAGAAAAGCATGTTCAAATGTCAAGTGATACAACTTTTGGTTTAACAAGAGGACTTTGGATACAAGGTGGTTGTTATACTTGTACTTTTGAGTAGATTTTGAACTTTGAACTTATTTTAAATGATCATGCCACACTGTGCTCTAACCTACTAGAATATGTACATGGAATGTGAAGCAACAGTTCAGTGTTGGTCTTCCTCTAACATGACACATCTTTATATTATTGAATAGATAAATAAATGGATAGATAGATAGACAAATAGATCTCTAACTAATTTCTAGTTTTGCTGAAACAAATTTCTTTCAGTCCTTCACTAAGCACATAAGGCTACAGTCTTGCACTAAGCACATAAGGCTACACTTTGTTGTAGCCATAGAATTGCTACACTTCTATGAGAATAGTGGTCACAGTATTGGATAAAGTCAAAGCATCCTGTCTTGAGTTTTCCATCCCCAAATCCAAGGATTACTATCACCAATATTATCAGACTGTTTTGAAAAACATTGATCATAGTTGTTGAAAATGGTGGGCTGCTTTTGAATAAAAACAACAGCCACAAAAAATCTTTGGTTTCCTTGATTTTTTGGAAACCTCTTTTAACCATTCATCTATGAGAAAGAATGCTTAAGTAATCCTAGTGCTAAAGTTAGAACTCTTGTCTGTGAAATCCATTCCTAACAAGATTAAAAGAAATTACATCAAATTGAATATTGATATACAGTTCTAGCATGTACAAAGGGATTAATAAGTAGAGGAAGATAGATATTTGCTGTCAAAATGATGTGGTAACTAATGGGTAGTTCCTAACAGTTATTCCAAATTGGGATGGAAACTTCTGAGGTTAAATCACAACCCATCTTTCCAAGAACTGAGAATCTATAAAAAAGAAACTTAGAAAGAGGAATTAGATGGGGATCAAAATATCAGCTTTACTGAGAGACTGATGATTTAAGGATGCACCTTCAATCAGTGCCCAGATGCTCTTCCTGAGACTCCATCCTTGACTTGGATTCGAGTGCCGCCTAGTTTCAAGGAAGAGAGGCCTTGCTCTAGTCACCTGATAGCAGGGACCTGGAACAGAACAGACCCATTCTGGAGGCAGGAAGTCCCAATGAAAGGAAGCCACAGGTCATAAGCATTCAGCAAACATCACATTTTCTCCTTGCCTAAGAGGAACTGAACCAATAAAATACTGGACTCTTGCCAGCATGACAATCAAATTAACGATTTGATTTCCTTCCAGGGAGGAAGAAAGTATACATAATTTAAAACAGCAAGATGTTACCCCAGTATTGTCTCCTCCTGGAAAAGAATACTTTGTTCATGAAAACAATGAGGGTAATTAAGGTTTTCATTTAAAAATGATTGTGAAAATGGAGCTGCTATTTGCATCTAATACTGAGCCATTTGCATCTAATACATGATATCTCTGAACATGCATGCAATAATATTACATAGGTATCCCAAAATAGATAATAAATAGCAAGTGGAAGAAAGATAAAATCTTAATAGAGGAAAACTAATGATCTATGGTCATTCTAATTGCTCTGTTATCTGTGTCATTTTTTACATGACTTGTATTTTTGAAAATATTTCCAAGAAAATCATTGCTCCAAATTTAACATTAACTAAAAGTTGCAGATGCATATTTAAATACTGTCCTATTGGGAAAACAACAATTCAAAAAAAAACTTATAGAGTGCATGATGGCAAATTCTAAATATATTCTTTTCTTTTAACATCTTGATTGGAGTACAATTGCTTTACATTGGTGTGTTAGTTTCTGCTGTATAACAAAGTGAATCAGCTATACATATACATATATTCCCCATATCCCCTCCCTCTTGCGTCTCCCTCCCACCCTCCCTATCCCAACCCTCTAGGTGGTCACAAAGCATTGAGCTGGACTCCCTGTGCTATGCGGCTGCTTCCCACTAGCTATCTATTTTACATTTGGTACTGTATATATGTCAATGCAACTCTCTCACTTCATCCCAGCTTCCCCTTCCCCTTCCCTGTGTCCTCAAGTCCATTCTCTACGTCTGCATCTTTATTCCTGTCCTGCGCCTATGTTCTTCAAAACCATTTTTTTTTAGATTCCATATATATGTGTTAACATAAGGTATTTGTTTTTCTCTTTCTGATTTACTTCACTCTGTATGACAGACTCTAGGTCCATCCACCTCATTACAAATAACTCAATGTCATTTCTTTATATGGCTGAGTAATATTCCATTGTATATATGTGCTACATTTTCTTTATCCATTCATCAGTTGATGGACGCTTAGGTTGCTTCCATGTCCTGACTATTATAAATAATGCTGCAAGCTACATTGTGGTACATGACTCTTTTTGAATTATGGTTTTCTCTGGGTATATGCCCATTAGTGGGATTATGGCTGAGTAATATTCCATTGTATATATGTGCTACATTTTCTTTATCCATTCATCAGTCGATGGACGCTTAGGTTGCTTCCATGTCCTGACTATTATAAATAATGCTGCAATGAACATTGTGGTACATGACTCTTTTTGAATTATGGTTTTCTCTGGGTATATGCCCATTAGTGGGATTGCTGGGTCATATGGTAGTTCTATTTTTAGTTTTTTAAGGAACCTCCATACTGTTCTCCATAGTAACTGTATCAATTTACTTTCGCACCAACAGAGCAAGAGGGTTCCCACTTCTCCACACACTCTCCAGCATTTATTGTTTGTAGATTTTTTGAACATGGCTATTCTGACGGGTGTGAGGTGATACCTCATTGTAGTTTTGCTTTGCATTTCTCTAATGATTAGTGATGTTGAGCATCCCTTCATGTGTTTGTTGGCAATCTGTATATCTTCTTTGGAGAAATGTCTATTTAGGTCTTCTGCCCATTTTGAGATTGGTTTGTTTGTTTTTTTGATATTGAGCTGTATGAGCTGCTTGTATAATTTGGAGATTAATCCTTTGTCCGTTGTTTCATTTGCCAATATTTCTCCCATTCTGAGGGTTGTCTTTTCGTCTTCTTTATGGTTTCCTTTGCTGTGCCAAAGCTTTTAAGTTTCATTAGGTCCCATTTGTTTATTTTTGTTCTTTTTCCATTTCTCTAGGAGGTGGGTCAAAAAGAATCTTCCTCTGATTTATGTCATGGAGTGTTCTGCCTGATTTCCTCTAAGAGTTTTATAGTGTCTGGACTTACATTTAGTTCTTTAATCCATTTTGAGTTATTTTTGTGTATGGTGTTAGGGAGTGTTTTAATTTCATTCTTTCACATGTAGCTGTCCAGTTTTCCCAGCACCACTTATTGAAGAGGCTGTCTTTTCTCCATTGTATACTCTTGACTCCTTTATCTAAGATAAGATGACCATATGTGCATGGGTTTATCTCTGCGCTTTCTATCCTCTTCCATTGATCTATATTTCTGTTTTTGTGCCAGTACCATACAGTCTTGATTACTGTAGCTCTGTAGTACAGTTTGAATTCCAGGAGCCTGATTCCTCTAGCTCCGTTTTTCTTTATCATGACTGCTTTGGCTATTCGGGGTCCTTTGTGTTTCCATACAAATTGTGAAATTTTTTGTTCTAGTTCTGTGAAAAATGCCAGTGGTAGTTTGACAGGTTTTGCTTTAAATCTGTAGATTGCTTTGGGTAGTATAGTCATTGTCACAATGTTGATTCTTCCAATCCAAGAACATGGAATATCTATCTATCTGTTTGTATCATCTTTAATTTCTTTCATCAGTGTCTTAGAGTTTTCTGCATACAGGTCTTTTGTCTCCTTAGGTAGGTTTATTCCTAGGTATTTTATTCTTTTTGTTGCAGTGGTAAATGGGAGTGTTTCCTCAATTTCTCTTTCAGATTTTTCATCATTAGTGTGTAGGAATGCAAGAGTTTCTGTGCATTAATTTTGTATCCTGCTACTCTAGCAAATTCATTGATTAACTCTAGTAATTTTCTGGTAGCATCTTTAGGATTCTCTATGTATAGTATCATGTCATCTGCAAACAGTGACAGTTTTACTTCTTCTTTTCCTGTTTGTATTCCTTTTATTTCTTTTTCTTCTCTGATTGGTGTGGCTAAAACTTCCAAAACTATGTTGAATAATAGTGGTGGGCGTGGACAACCTTGTCTTGTTCTTGATCTTAATGGAAATGGTTTCACTTTTTCACCATTGAGAAAGATGTTGGCTGTGTGTTTTTCATATATGGACTATATTATGTTGAGGTAAGTTCCCTCCATGACTATTTTCTGGAGAGTTTTTATCATAAATGGGCTTTGAATTTTGTCAAAAGCTTTTTCTGCATCTATTGAGATTATCTTATGGTTTTTACCCTTCAATTTGTTAATATGATGTATCACATTGATTGACTTGCATATTTTGAGGAATCCTTGCATTCCTGGGATAAACACCACGTGATTATGGTGTATGATCCATTTAATGTGCTGCTGGATTCTGTTTGCTAGTATTTTGTTGAGGAATTTTGCGTCTGTGTTCATCAGTGATATTGGCCTGTAGTTTTCTTTTTTTGTGATATCTTGGCGTGGTTTTGGTATCAGGGTGATGGTGGCCTTGTGGAATGAGTTTGGGAGTGTTCTTCTCTCTCCTATATTTTGGAAGAGTTTGAGAACGATAGGTGTTAGCTCTTCTCTAAATGTTTGATAGAATTCGCCTGTGAAGCCATCTGGTCCTGGGCTTTTGTTTCTTGCAAGTTTTTAAATCACAGTTTCAATTGCAGTGCTTGCGATTGGGCTGTTTATATTTTCTTTTTCTTCCTGATTCAGTCTCGTTAGGTTGTGTTTTTCTAAGAATTTGTCCATTTCTTCCAGGTTGCCCATTTTTTTGTCATATAGTTGCTTGTAGCAATTCCTCATGATTCTTTGTATTTATGCAGGGTCAGTTCTTACTTCTCCTTTTTCATTTCTAACTCTATTGATTTGAGTCTTTTCCTTTTTCTTCTTGATGAGTCTGGCTAATGGTTTATCAATTTTGTTTATCTTCTCAAAGAACCAGCTTTTAGTTTTATTCATCTTTGTTATTGTTTCCTTCATTTCTTTTTCATTTATTTCTGAACTTTCTTTCTTTCCTTCTTCTAACTTTGGGGGTATTTTGTTCTTCTTTCTCTAATTGCTTTAGGTGTAAGTTTAGGTTGTTTGAGATATTTCTTGTTTCTTGAGGTACGATTATATTGCTATAAACTTCCCTCTTAGAACTGCTTTTCCTGCAGCCCATAGGTTTGGGGTCATCATGTTTTCATTGTCATTCATTTCTAGGTATTTTTTGATTTCCTCTTTGATTTCTTCAGTGATCTCCTGGTTATTTAGTAGTTTATTGTTTAGCCTCCATGTGTTTTTATTTTTTTACAGTTTTTTTTTTTACTCTAATTGATATCTAGTCTCATAACGTGGTTGGAAAAGATACATGATATGATTTCAATTTTCTTAAATTTACCAGGGCTTGATTTGTGGCCCATGATATGATCTATCCTGGAGAATGCTCCATGAGCACTTGAGAAGAAACTGTATTCTGTTGTTTTTGGATGGAATGTCCTATAAATATCAATTAAGTCCATCTTATTTAATGTGTCATTTAAAGCTTGTGTTTCCTTATTTACTTTCATTTGGTTGATCTGTCCATTAGTGAAAGTGGGGTGTTACTGTCCTCTACTATGATTGTGTTACTGTCGATTTCCCCTTTTATGGCTGTTAGCATTTGCCTTACGTATTGAGGTGCTCCTATGTTGGGTGCATAAATATTTACAATTGTTATATCTTCTTCTTGGATTGATCCCTTGATTATTATGTAGTGTCCTTTTTTGTCTCTTATAATAGTCTTTATTTGAGAGTCTATTTTTTCTGATATGAGAATTGCTACTCCAGCTTTCTTTGAATTTCCATTTGCATGGAATATCTTCTTCCATCCCTTCACTTTCAGTCTGTATGTGTCCCTAGGTCTGAAGTGGGCCTCTTGTAGACAGCATATATACGGGTCTTGTTTTTGTATCCATTCAGCCAGTGTACATCTTTTGGTTGTAGGATTTAATCCGTTTACATTTAAGGTAATTATCGATATGTATGTTCCTATTACCATTTTCTTAATTGTTTTGGTTTCTTATTGTAGGTCTTTTCCTTCTCTTGTGTTTCCTGCCTAGAGAAGTTCCTTTAGCAGTTGTTGTAAAGCTGGTTTAATGGTGCTGAATTCTCTTAGCTCTTGGTTGTCTGTAAAGGTTTTAATTTCTCCGTTGAATCTGAACGAGATCCTTGCTGGGCAGAGTAATCTTGGCTGTAAGTTTTTACCTTTCATCACTTTAAATATGTCCTGCCACTCCCTTCTAGCTTGCAAAGTTTCTGTTGAAAGGTCAGCTGTTAACCTTATGGGGATTCCCTTGTATATTATTTGTTGCTTTTCCCTTGCTGCTTTTAATATTTTTTCTTCATATTTAATTTTTGATAGTTTGATTAATATGTGTGTCTTGGTGTGTTTATCCTTGGATTTATCCTGTAAGGGACTCTCTGCCCTTCCTGGATTTGATTGACTATTTCCTTTCCCATATTAAGGAAGTTTTCAACTATTATCTCTTCAAATATTTTCTCAGTCCCTTTCTTTTTCTCTTCTTCTTCTGGGACCCCTATAATTCAAATGTTGGTGCGTTTAATGTTGTCCCAGAGGTCTCTGAGACTGCCCTCACTTCTTTTCATTCTTTTTTTTAAAATTCTGCTTTATGGTAGTTATTTCCACTATTTTATCTCCCTGGTCACTTTTCCATTCTTCTGCCTCAGTTATTCTGCTATTGATTCTTTCTAGAGAATTTTTAATTTCATTTATTGTGTTGTTTACCATTGTTTGCTCTTTAGTTCTTCCAGGTCCTTGTTAAATGTTTCTTGTATATTCTCCATTCTATTTCCGAGATTTTGGATCATCTTTACTATCATTACTCTGAATTCTTTTTCAGGTAGACTGCCTATCTCCTCTTCTTTTGTTTGGTCCAGTAGGTTTTTACCTTGCTCCTTCATCTGCTGTATATTTCTCTGTCTTCTCATTTTGCTTAACTTACTCTGTTTGGGGTCTCCTTTTTGCAGGCTGCAGGTTCTTCATTCCAGTTGTTTTTGGTGTATGCCCCTAGTGGGTAATGTTGTGTAAGCTTGTGTAGGCTTCCTGTTGGAGGGGACTGGTGCTTGTGTTCTGGTGGATGAGGTTGGGTCTTGTTTTTCTGGTGAGCAGGACTGCGTCTGGTGGTGCGTTTTGGGGTGTCTGTGAACTTATTATGATTTTAGTCAGCCTCTCTGCTAATGGGTGGGGTTGTGTTCCAGTCTTGCTAGTTGTTTGGCATGGGGTGTCCAGCACTGGAACTTGCTGGTCGTTGAGTGGAGTTGGGTCTTAGCTTTGAGATGGAGATCTCTGGGAGATCTCTCACCAATTGTTATTATGTGGGGCTGGGAGGTCTCTGGCAGTCCAATATCCTGAACTTGGCTGTCCCATCTCAGAGGCTTAGGTCTGACACTCAGCCTGAGCACCAAGACCCTGTCAGCCACATGGCATTTCCTCGTAAACCAGAAGGGAAGATCCTTGAAGACAGAGAATATCCGTGTTTCTCTAGTGCCTAGTACAATGCCTGGTCCATTGCAGAAATTCAATGTGTAATCGGGAAGAACAAATCTGACTCCTTACCGGATCAGTTTATTTTACTTTAACCTTTGTATTCAATTGCTTTTGCTTTGTCATACTAGCTCAAGCAGACCTGAAACCGAGCAGGACCCTGTGGGGCCCTCCCAAGTACAAATCCTTCCTGTGTCCCTCATTTCCATAAATATATTCTTGACTCAGAGTTGTAAGCTAGAAAATTCCATAGTTTATTGAAAAAAAGTGTCAATATATTTGAATAGACATATTAGAATAAAACTATGAATCATGGTGTGAATTAGAATAAAATTGAATAATTTCAAATAATAAAATATTTATTTCAAGCTCTCTTTAAAAAGTCAAATATTTCATAATAAAAATAACTTGGAAGCTGCTTTACAGATGTAGTTAAATGAGTTTTAGCCAAATTTGCAGTGGGACATAAGAAGGAAAAGATATCAACAAAGACCATATGTAAAAAAGCATGCATTCCTCTTGGGGAGGTCAGGATTTCAATGTGGATATTGGGAGACAAGTTAGAAGAAGTATGTTAATTACTGAACCAGAAAGTTTCAAATTTACTGCCCAAAATGAAAGAGAAGGTAAATTGTGACTGTTAAGTTGAACCTAACTCAGGATATCCATCCTCTAAAAATTTTTCATCTGCAACTGTGTAGACAGTTGGTTCTTTATTTATTAAACATTAGTTTACTAAATTAGAATTCCAAATGTAAAATGTAGCCATGAACATGAACTCTCATTCATTGCTGGTAGGAATGCAAAATGGTACAGCCACTTAGGACGACAGTTTGGCACTTTCTTACAAAGCTAAACGTATTCTTACCATACTCTCCAGCAATCTCACTCCCAGGTATTTATCCAAATGAGTTGAAAAGTTATGTCTACACAAAAACCTGCACATGAATGTTTATAGCAGCTTTATTCATAATTGCCCAAAACTGAAAGCAACCAAGATGTCTTTTGGTAGGTGAATGGATAAACAAACGGTGGTAAATGCTTACAGTGGAACATTATTCAGCTATAAAAAGAAATGAGCTATCAACACATGAAAAGACATGGAAGAACCTTAAATACATATTGCCAAATGAAAGAAGTCAATCTGTAAAGGCGATGTACTGTATGATTCTAAGTATATGACATTCTGGAATAGGCAAAAACTATATATTTGGTAAAAATATCAGTGGTTTCCAGGGATTTAGAGGAAGAAAAGAAGAGATAAATAGGAGGAGCATGAGCTTTTTAAGGCAATGAAACTATTCTGTATGATAGTGTAATAATGGATACATGTCATTTTATATTTGACAAAACCCATGGAATGCACAGCAGAAAGAGTAGACCCTAATCTTTGGACTTTAGTTAATAATAAAATATCAATATTGGCTCATCAATTGTAACAATTGTAATTGTAGCATTAGTGCTACACTAATGGAGGATGTTAGTAATAGAAAAAAGTGTGTGTGGTAAAGAGAGGGTTTATGGGAAGTCTCTTTACTATCTGCCCATTTTTTATCCTGTAAACCTAAAACCACTCTAAAGAATAAAGTCTGTTACAAAAAAAAAAGTAGCTGTTATTGTTATTGTTATATTTGTTATTGTTATTGTTATTTTCCTTGATCAAAGAATCAATGATAACTTTTCACATCTTTTAGAGATATTATTTTGTTCAAATATTATTGCTGTTTATTAAATTCAAGTTGTGATCATTTCTTGCTTTCACATTTATAAGTATAAATAAAACAAGTATAGTAAGGTGTATAATTAGAAAATAATCTATTATTTGTCTCCAGCCAAAAGCTGTTAGCTGCTCTCTGTAAAGATAAAGGAGGTTTCTAGAGCTGTTCCTGAGTAACTCTTCCATTTAGCAGATAAAATATGCATAATGGTCAGTCAGGAAGTTCAGCACAACTGGGTTATGAAGTGCTCTAGGGAGGGCATGGGCCAGTTTACATATGGGGGCAGTGAGTGTAGTAGACATCAAGATTCCCAACACTTTTTCTCAGAGATTCACAACTGTGAAAATCAAAGGGAAGGGAATGTGATTGCTTTCCCTAAGGCAAGTGAAAAGAAGTGCAAGGAGGCCTCTGAAAGAACATCCACATCATGGTCCAACAGTATGGCAGTCTGGAATGAATCCTGGCATTCAACAAGAAAGGAGGAAGGGAGGCAGTGACCCCAGTTCATGATGTGCTTGATGCTGGAACTGGTCCTTTTATAACCTTGGAATTGGTTTTATGTGAGACTTGAAAAAGCTAATTAGTAAAGTTGTCATATCTGGTGCTCAAGTCAACTAGGGTATTGATTCCCATAAACTAAAAATTACATGGGATTTTTCTCACTTGATTGACTCCAGCAGCCAGAAGAGAGAGTAGCTAAACAGTGGTCTTTCTATAGAGTAGCCAATTCCTTGCCACCAACACATGCTGTCGTGATCTGGTACTAAGTGTGGTTGACTGAGATATAGGCATTGACCTTGAGGGCATTCACCAGTTTAGCATGAAGTTCATTTTTCCTTGGGACCCAAAGCTGAAAAATTAATGCCTGTGGAAAAGTACTGCAAACATGGCAATATTTTTCATAGATACCATGGCATTGTACAGAAAATGAAATTCATCTAAAACTTCAAATCGAGGTTCATTGAGAACTACTACTTAGCAAATAATATCCCACAACTGTCATGGGAGTAGGACCAAACGGACTGGATTCCACCCCTCTCCAGATGCTAAGAAGCCAGAGATCTGAGCATTTAAGAGGAGGAAACCCGGGGCCTTGAAAGTGTCCTAAATGGACTGTTGAGTCCTGCGGCTGGTGAAAACTCAAGGATTGATCTGGATTGGACTGGGGCACGTTATTTACCCCCCAAAAAACACTAAAAAAAAAAAGAGGACCCATCATGTGCATGAATGGAAATAGGTTCAGGCTGGTTTGTTGGCACAAATTTAAGACAAAAATCCATGTATCAAACAGATTTTCTATTTATGGTCACTAATTATGCAGAATACTAAATCAGGGACACTGTTCTAAGAAGGTTTTCATTTAAAATTTCCTATTGTCTATGATTGCTTCTTTCCGTCAATCCATATAGAAGAAAAATATATCCTGATAGATCAAATAAACTAAATGTCTCTCCAAAATATAGGCCCAGGTTAAAATAAAATAGGCCTGTAAGGAAGAAAAAAGATCAAAAAGTCCTGTGTGACCTAAAGGCACCAAGGTAGAAATTAGGATGTGGAGATACATGCCTGTGAATGAAGCCTGGTACAGACACCGGTGCTGAGAAGTGCTCAGAAGAAATAAAGTTGACTAATGCAAATGTTCAATATTTCACTCTCATTCTAAAGACAGTTAACTACATGTATCCACTATTATTCACAGGACTCCAAAAAAATTTAAATCCTCCATCTATCAGGCTCTCATTAGCATGCTATTTAGAATCATCTAAATAGATACAGGATGGTGCTGTAAAGGGTGAAAAATAAACATCTTTATAAAACTAATTTCTCACCTGTAGCCACTCACTTTCCCACCTCTGACCTGAGGCTGCCAGCAACGTCACACTAGGTGCTAACGCTGCAGGTCTTCTTGGACTTTAAACCAGGAGAGTGATGGATTGGGGTGTTTGGGAAAGCAGGGATACTTACAAATCTATTTGAGTCCTGCAGATAGAATAAAACAGAGCTGTGCTTGGCTAGCTGGGAATCCTAAAGCATGGTATTAATTCTCTCTGGGTTTCAGGTTCCTTATCTATTAAATGAAAGGATTGGATTGGATAATGATTTGTAAGATAACTTCCGGTTTTAGCGTTCTATGATATTGTGAATATAATCCAGGCCTTTGATTCTTCCAGGAGCCAATTTGTTGTTTAAAACTTTGAAATGTAGCCAGATTTATCATTCCTCTCTTTCCCCCTCTGCTCCCAAATCATTTTGTTTTTCTTTGCGGGCTGAGCTTCTGAGGAGATACGGCATATGCACAATTTGCTTTTGGAGGCAATTACTCACATTTTCCAATAGAAATCTCATATTTCAATATTTTAAGAGTATTGAATAGCCACATTCCAGATACTAATGGAAAGCTGACAGACTGTGGATACAGAAATTAAAAGGATTGCAAAGAAAAAGTTATTTAACCTATCCGTGAGAGAAAACAATTTTGTTATGTATTTAGATTCAAAGATGTCATATACTACCCCAAAATGTGAATCAGTTAGTCATGATTATTATTTAATGAACATAAATAAAGCACAAATTATGTTGAAGTCCAATGCTTACTCTAATATAAAGGACAAAAAGCTATAACTAAAAAAAATTCAGATATTCAGATTGTGAAATTATTAACTACACATGAATTATCTTTGGGATTTTCAGTCCCAAATTATGTTTATCTAATTTTGAGCAATTGATTTTTAAAGAATTAGAGTAGGGTGTTCCTTCTGATAGATTCAGTGATTAACAGAACTAAAACTCCTCTGAGATAGATGCAGGCAATGCAAAACATGATTCTAATCCTCAATAAGAAATTCGCTATAGCTTTTGGCCTAGTTTCCATAGAGAACATGATGCAATTTCCATTAAACTCCTTCCTCAAAATACCCAGATCATCTTTGCTTCCTCCAGTTTTAGTTATGTGTGTTTTACCTTGGTTTGGAAAGATTTCAAACCTTGGGCCAAGTTCTGTGGCTCATGATTTATAGATGAATAGTTAATTAAAGCTTCATATTACCGTTTATAAAACAATTTATAAAATGTCATGAACTTATTAAACTATATACCTATGTACTGGATTGAAGAGTATCCCTCCAAAATTCACATGACCCAGAAACTCAGAACATGACCTTAGGTATTTGGAAATAGCCTCTTTGCAGGTGTAATAAATTAAGATGAAGTCATACTAGGTTAGAAGGCACCCTAAAACTAAAACGACTGCTGTTCTTATAAGAAGATGAGACTTTGGACTCAGGAACAGACATAGAAGGAAGACAACCATGTGAAGACGCAGGCAGTGATGCACTGTAAGCCACGGAATACCAGGGATTGCTGGCAACCACCAGAAGCTAGGAAAAGGCAAGAAAAGATTCTCCCCTAGAGCCTTCAAGAAGAGCATGGACCTGCCAACACCTTGATTTTGAATCTGTAACCTTCAGAATTGTAAGTGGAAAATTTTCTGTTGTTTTAACCACCACAGTTTTGGGTACTTTCTAAAAGTAGCCCCAGGAAACCAATACCCCTCCCCAATCAGTAAATTAGTAAATTTCCAAATATCCAATTAAGAATAAGTTTCTTTATTTAAAAAATGTGAACTATTCACAAAGAGAGCATATATAAAACAAAGCAAATACAAAACATGTATGAAGAAATACTGGTATGGACAAGAAATATAAAGAATACAAGAGAAATCACCTCCAAGATTTAAAAGAAAATAGAATATTGCCTGCATGTGAAAATTTCTCAAAGGTTTCTTCTCAGTCACACCTCTTTCCCTCCAGATATAACCACTTTTCTGAGTTTGATATCAATAATTTCTGTGGTATTCTTTAGTTGAGTACCTTAGTATGTGTTGCTACGCAGTATGCTTTTTTTGTGTGTGGTACGCGGGCCTCTCACTGCCGTGGCCCCTCCCGTTGCGGAGCACAGGCTCCGGACGCGCAGGCTCAGCGGCCACGGCTCACGGGCCCAGCCGCTCCGCGGCACGTGAGCACAGGCTCCGGACGCGCAGGCTCAGCGGCCACGGCTCACAGGCCCAGCCGCTCCGCGGCACGTGGGATCTTCCCGGACCGGGGCGCGAACCCGGTTCCCCTGCATCGGCAGGCGGAAGTGCAACCACTGCGCCACCAGGGAAGCCCCGCAGTATGCTTTTGTTTTGACTTCTTTTTGATATCATATAATTGAAATTCTGATATGTATGCACATGTATAAATATGATTTTTTTGGCATAGTTATAATATTAGTTTACAGGAATGCACCCTAATTTTCTTATCTATTGTATTGTTGATGAACACTTGGTTTGTTTCCAGATTGGAGCTACTTTGAGTAATACTTACGTTGAACATTCTTGTAATTATATCCTCATATACCTAGTAGCAATATGCTACTCTATACTATTATACCTAACGTTGAACTGCTCAGAGTGTGTTTGAAACTTTACATTATTTATCAATACTCTTGTACCAATTTTCATTCCTATAGCAGTAGATGAGTTTGCATTGCCACACAAGCTTTCAGACACTTCATATTCCAAGTCTTAATTTTGGCCAACCTAGTGGGTATGTAATGATATTTCCTATGATTTAATGATAATGGTTTTCATTTTTATTACTCTGATTATTAATGATAGCAAGCATATATATAATTTTATTGGTCTTTAAGATTTTTTTCCTTTATGATTTGCCTTTGCAAGATTTTTGCTCATGTTTTTCTATTGCGCTTTCTGTGTTGCCCTTAATAACACTGGAGTTGTCTCCATGGTCTAAGTGTCCATTCTTTGTTGGTTATATGTACAGTAACTATCCTCTCCCACAATATGAATATCACCTCATATATATTGTGATACCAAGCATCAGGGCACGAGGCCAAGGAGGTAAATGGTAGCTGAAACACACTTTGTGTTTCATTCATAGAATCATGTTCTTTATGTGGCTATAGCATCCAGGGAAGCTGTTTTTTCTAATATAGAGTCCCCTTACCTTACGGCTTGTTCTTTCTCCCT
This sequence comes from Physeter macrocephalus, assembly GCF_002837175.3. Classification (NCBI taxonomy): domain Eukaryota; kingdom Metazoa; phylum Chordata; class Mammalia; order Artiodactyla; family Physeteridae; genus Physeter; species Physeter macrocephalus. The sequence continues at coordinate 31,124,767 of NC_041221.1, read as the reverse complement.
TAGGTATTTTAAGAACAAAAGTTCTTAATACTAACATAGTAAATTTTATCAGCATTTTTCTGTATGCTTAGAACTATTTATAAATAGTTTAAGATGTTCTTTCCTAACTTAAGCATTCACATGACTTCTAGATTATCTAATTTTTTTAAATTTTACTTTTAGGTCTTTAATAATCTGAAACTTTATTTTAATTGGATACTCAATTTTCCCAGAGCCACTTAACGGAAAAAAATTAAAAACCAAAACTTTGGTTTCTTCATTACTCATGATGACATATTTGCTGTAGTCAAATATATGATACTTTCTATTCCCATCCATTGGTCTGTTTGCTTCTGTACCAATTCCAAACCAGCTTTATTACTATTGCTTTACAATATGTTTTGATCTTTCACAACAAGTTCTCCCAAAAGTGTTATGATCATATTTGATCCTATGTATATATATATGATTGATAGGTTATACAAACACACACGCACACACATTCACAAACCAAATTGAATTTTGATTGGTATGGTATTAAATCCAAACATCAGTTTGGAGAAAATTGAGATAATTCAAATTCCACTTTTTCCACTCGATGAACTTCGTATATTTGTTCACTTATGTGAATGATTTTATGACCTTTTTCTTCAGAACCATGAGCTTGGAAGTAGGAGGAGAGGAGGGTTTACTTCTGGTTCATGCTTACTCTGAAGAGATCTATGATTTTAAAGCAAGTGTGGGGAGGATTTCTTACAAGGTTCCCCACCTTGATAGTCCTGGGCCTAGATTAGTTTCTAGCTCTTAATTAGCTAAAACCAATTACAAGGTATCAGACGACGGTCTTAGGACAAAAGTAGCTGTGGTGCTCTGGTATTCTTTTTACCTCTCTGAGTTCATAACTTTCTCCTAAAGTTATCATGGCTGTTCCCCACTCTTTTCAAACTCTTCAATCCCATTAAGGAAATTAAAGAAAATATATTGAGCATTTATAAAAGAGAATTGATTCTAAAAAATTAGCTCACTATTACAGGAAATAGAAGTCAAGTATACATTTTATAAAGGCCTATAGTAAGCATTTATTTCAAAATGATAGCCTATGGAGGGCATGTGACATAACTGGAGGATTCATAAGAAGTTTAAATTAACTATATAATATTTTAATATTATTTTTATTTTGTATTATATGTCAATAAAGTAATAACCTAATGATAGAAAGCACAGGCTTCAAAAAGAAAAAGTTAATCTGTCAAAACATGGTTCAAATGTTTTGCTTTGGGCGCCTTAATTTCTTTGAAGATACTTCAAGGGTTGCTATGTGGGAATAGAGGAAGGGCAAATGAGTTTGACCAAAGGCATTCAAATTTCCCTTTAACAAGTATAATTCTCTGTTGTTTTTTCTTATTAAATTGGGATTCCTCACACACATTTATTTGAAAGAACGATTTCCACAGATAAGAAATATTTGCAAACCACTGGCCTCCAAAAGGAGGTGAGATTCTCAAATATGCTGACCAAACAGTGTCTCAGCTATACTGTAAGATCTGAGCACTGTACTTCATGAACTGTATTCAGTGCAAAATTATTTTAGTTAATTCTATAGAAATCTAAACCACATTTTATAAGATACTGTTATTCAACAAGTATTCACCGGGTTTTGGCTAACCCACTGGGCATTGCTGATGGAAGAGTGACGAAAAAGAGACATGTTTCCTTGGGTGATGAAACTGACATTTCAATATGTGACATAGAAAAATATATATAATAAAATAATGGTAAATATAGTGCCTGTATAATTATATTATTCAAACTGATGAGTTAACAAAATGTCCCCAAAAGGGGGATGAAATTTCTAAACTATAAATGCAGTATAACTGTATCTGGATGTACAGAAAACTGATCAGCTAATTTTTACTTTAATTTAACAAGTACATAAAATTTACTTAGGAAGTTACACTTAAATTTGCAATTGAATCAGAAGTTAATATTGGTGACTGGTAACGGAAGGGATTTTTCATCTCTACATTCTGTCTTTACCTTTATATTCATGCATCTCTTAAATGTCTTTTCCTTCTTATTTTTCTACTCCTATTACCTTTGGATTGTTTATATTTTTCTCTCTATAATGACCTTAAATGTTAGGAAAAAAAAGGAAAAGAAGAAGAATAGATGAGAGGGTAGGGGTCAAGGACTTATCAAAATAAGCCACTCTTTCTTTTCATTTTTCAATTTGCATAGGACAAGGACATCTTTTGTGAAATATAACACTTCTGTTTCCTTCAGTTTATTAGATCTTGCCTCTGGACAGCAATAAAAGTAGATGACACTGGAGAAACCCTAAAAGACTTCTCCATGGCAAAGTCAATAAACTCATTCCCAAGCTGGGAATAGCATGTCAGGACAAGCTGGCAGTGGCATCTGTTTCTGTATTGATTGTCAGGGTTTGTTCAAAAGCTCCAGCCAGTTAAATGGGTGTCTCCTTTCTCCTCACCTATCTATGTGTGTTCCCCTAAGGCTACAGTCCAGGCGAGGACACAGGAGGTCCGAAATTAAAGTAGCACCATTCTTCAATGCCCGGACATTATGAGCAAGCTTTCTTGCTATCATAACTGCTGGAATAACCAAACAGCAGTCAGTTCAGTGAGGCTTCTGTCCAGAAGGAAAAAAATATATCAGATAGTAATGCACTAAAGGGAGCAGTCTGTTTCCTTTAAATTAATTTAAATTTGAGGGAGTGTTTTGCTTTTTTATTTCAATTTTTATGATGAATAAGTGAGTAGAAATAGATTATTTTTCCCTTTTTACCTCTCTTACTCTTTTGCCTATCATTTTATGTCAGAGATTAAAAGTATTTTATGAAATTGTAAAAACTTTGTGTGCGTATAAAATACCACAAACCCTTTACAGTATTAACAAATATATTGTGACTAAGCAAGTCATGATTAGATGTAGTAATATTGATTCCATAAATAAATATTTGAAACATAATATGTACATACACAAATATAACCCATATTATCTAAGCTGTGGTATTTTCCCACATCAGTTGCATTTTTCTATTTATAAAAACATACTTTTATAAAGCATCTGGGATATTTTATCACTCAAAGTTTTAATTCTGTTACTTAAATACAACTATCTTTAGGCTAAAATTTTTTGGAAAAAATATGGTATTGTATGTCCTATGTAAGTTTACATTTTAAATGGTATTTTAACAGTCTTACAATATGCTTTTTAAAAAGCTTTGACCACAAATTGTGCTATTGAACAACTTATATTTTTAAAATATATTTATTTCTTTTTTATTTATTATAAGATAAACAAGTAGTTCTTAAAGACATCAATATAAAAGTACTCTGTGATAGACCATTTAGTCCTATGAGATTATCTTTTGTTCACTGTTATAATAAGTATGTTACTGATGAAACCTTTTATCATTGTATATATCCATACACGCACATACACATATGTATACATACATGTATCCACTTGCAGATGGAAACTAAGGCTCAGGAAAAATATGCAGCTAGATGAGACGGGAAACCAAATCTCCAGACACCCAGCCTGGCATGTGATTGCACTGTGCAGGATGGACTGATCCAGAAGGTTCTGAGGAGTATATTTGACAATTGAAATGCCTCCTTCACTCCCTTGTTAAGTTGGAATTAATTCGGTGAACTTTCCTTGGCCAGTTCTTTCAGATATATAGCATTCTTCTGGTACCTAAATTTTGTAAATGACTTCACTTCAACTTATACTTTTTGAGCATGTAATATGCTGAAATCGATGTGTTTGGAACTATGAAATAGAAGAGTAGCCTTGAAAAACTCTTTTTCTGAACCATGGACTCTACCGAGAGAGAAATAAAGTACATAAACTGGTAATAACAAAGGGTCATATGCCAAACATAAAATCTACCATTTTCATTCGCTCTGAATGTAAGATTCCAGGCTCTGAATTTTGGTTTTGTTTTTGATTTTGCTAATAGTCCTTGTCATGCTGTCTAACAGGTAGTTTCAGCTACCTCTACTATCATAATAGTCTCTGTGCTACAAACTGACTTAAATGAGTTGGAATGCTGGATATTGGAGCGAATTAAGTCTGAATTTAAAGATTTGTTTCTTACTCGTTGTGTACAAGCAAAAGAAGCAAATCAAGTGCAGTCTAAATTTTTGTAGTTATAGTCATTATTCCCGAAAAAGAGAATTCCTTTCTCATGATTATTTTTCCTAAGATTTATTTTAGTTTTAAAAAATCAAACGGCACAGAAAGCTTTATAATAAACAGGCAAAATCTCTTTCCTAATCCTCACCACAAACTTACCCTCTCCAGAGACCTCTTCTCATAGCGTCTACTTTTAGTTTTTTGCCGGTTGTCGTCTTTATTCTAAATACCCCAAAATCTTACAGGTGACTGAGATTGTGAAGAAACAGCAGTTATCATACATTGATGATACAAATTTTAATTATTACAGAATTATTGGAAGGCAATTTGGCAATTTCAAATGATAAACTCCTTGATTCCTTTTTTTGCATATTTATTTTACCTATTTTCACAAGTGCAAACACATGTATGTATTTGCACATTAATTATGGAAATATTTTCAATATCAAGATAAAGCTAAAAATTATTTATAAAAATTCTTTAAAAGAGATTTAATTCAACAAAATAAGCACAAACAATGGAATAATTTATAGCCATTAGGAAAAAAAAAGAGCTTAATTATGCCTAATGTAAAAATTTAGTAAAAACAAGATTATAAAACAAATTAGTGTTCCACGTTTTATGAAGGATACTAGTGCATATATATACACAAACATATATATGACAAATACAAATATCTATTTTCAATTTATATGTACAGAAAATATATATAATTGAAACTCTTCATAGTGACTTCTTTTAGATATGAGATTACATAACAATAGAAAAAAATGTGTAACTTTTTATATACCATGAATGATTTTAACTGCCTCAAGTATCATTTGTGACATTAAAAATAGAGTACAACATTTTAAAAAGGAAAACGGACTTTACGGTGGCATAGGAGATGTGGAACATCCTGCCTGGAGAAGGAGTCCATAATGGAAGGCTTTGGGAAGGAGGCTGTCTAAATTGGTTTCATGGACAAAAAGTACTTATTCATGCAAATAAAGAATGTCCCGATAAGATTTGGATTTTAAACAATGGCTCTGATTGAATGTGAAAATAAGGTTAGATTGGAGTTAGGTATTTTAGTGGTCATTTGTGGTAATAAAGTCCAAAATAAGTAATTCATTACCCAAGATTTATGACAATGGGAATAGAAAGGACCTGTTACTTGGACCAATCACTTGAGGCATGAGAAATATGAATACTGCGTTAGTTTTCACTTGTTACTGTAACTACATGACCATGAATTCAGTGGCTTACACCACACCATTCGTTATCTCACAGTTCTGTAGGTCTGAAATTCTGGTGCAGCTTGGCTCAGATGGGTCCTCTGCTTAGTCCCAAATGGCCAAAATCCAAGTGTTAGAATTCCTTTCTGGAGGCTCTGGGCTTGAATCTGCTTCCAAGCTCAGTCAGGCTGAGCTGACAGAATTTAGTTCCTTGCAGCTGTAGAAATGAAGTCCCAGTTTCCTTGACAACCATCAACCAGGGGCTAGTCGTTGACCCTAGAGGCCTCCTGCATCCCTTCCCATGCTTTCTCTGTGCCCCCTCCCTAGCCACAGAGGGTCTAGTCCTTCCTTTGCTTAGCGTCTCTCCAATTTTTCCTTCCGCTTCATGTTTTTGATTCCAGCCAGAGAAAGTTCTGTGCTTTTAAGAGCTCATGTGATTAGATTTTGCCCATAAAATAACCCATGATTATCTCTCTATTTTAAGGTCCAAACTTTAATTACATCTGCAAAGTCTCTTTTGTAACATGATGCATGTGATGTAACATGATATAGACACAAGATTCAGGCATTAAATGTAAACATTTTGGGGTGGCCATTACTGTCTACCACGGATGTAATGTTCTTGGAACACAGTAAATAATTTATAAATCTATGACAAAGCCAATCACTTCTCACTACCTCCACTGCTACCATTCTAGTCTACATCACTATCATCTTTTACCTAGACTAATTCAATAGCCTCTAAACTGATTTCTGTTTTCACTCTTGTCTTCCTAGCTTTCATTCTTCACAAGGCAGCAAGAAAGATTTTTCTAAAACACAAATACTAATCTCAGCTTAAAACCACCTACTAGCATCCCCCTGCAATTAGAAGAAAATCTAATCTTATGGTTATGGTGTATATGATTTGACTACTTCTGTCTGGCATCATTTGGTTCTACTTCCCCTGCAGTCACTAAGTTTCAAATCATAGCTTTCTTTTTACTTTTTTTGTTTTGTTTGTTTGTTTGTTTTTGTGTTTGAGGGGGAGGAATTTAAAATTCTTTATTTTTAAAAAATTTTTATTGGAGTATAGTTGATTTACAGTGTTGTGTTAGTTTCAGGTGTACAGCAAGGCGAATCAGTTATACATGTACATATATCCACTCTTTTTTAGATTCTTCTCCCATATAGGCCATTACAGAGCATTGACTAGAGTTCCCTGTGCTCTACAGTAGGTCCTTATTAGTTATCTATTTTATATATAGTAGTGTGTATATGTCAATCCCAATCTCCCAATTTATCTTTTTTACTTTTTACCCCACAAATATTAAAGAATTTGAATTGCTTCTTCCTTTTACCTAGAATGCTTCTCTATCAGAACTTTCTTCATTTAGGTCTCAGTTTAAATCTTTCCTTCTCAATGAAGGCTTCCCCAGCCATAGTATCTAAGCAAGGGAGCTTTTGTCTGCTTTTTCCTGCTAAGTCATTCTGTGTCCTATTTTCTGCTGTTTCCCTCACAATACTTAACACTATCAAAAATCTCCCCCCTCATCTACTTGTTTATATGTTCGTTGTAGATGTCCCATAATTAGAATATAAGTTTTGAAAGAGCAAGGGCCTGGTCCATCTTGTTCACAACTTTACCACCAACATCTAAAATAGTACCTGACACAAATTAGAGCTGGATAAATATATCTTGTGTGAGTGAATAAATAGATGAATAAATTATTCTTTAAGTTCCCCTTCTCCTTTAAAGAAGAATTAAGAAACTAAAGTAACTAAGGGATTTAGGGACTCTTGTGGGTTGAACTGTGTCTTCACAAAATATACGTTCAAGTGCTAAGTCCTGGTACCTGTGAATGTGACCTTATTTGAAAATAGGGACTTTGCAGATATAATCAAGTTAATGAGAGTTCATACTGGAGTAGGGTGAGCCTTTAAGCCCATATGACTGATGTTCTTATAAGGAGAGGAGGAGATGCATAGAGATAGAGACACACAGGAAGAGCATCATGTAACAGCAGAGGCAGAGATTGGAGCGATGCATCTGTAAACCAAGGAAGACCAAGGATTGCTGGCAACACCAGAAACTAAGAGGAAGGTACAGAAGAGATTTCATTCTAGAGCCTTCAGAGAGAGCAGGGTTCTGTCCACAGCTTAATGTAGGACTTCCAGACTCCAGAACTTTTGAAGAATAAATTTCTGTTGTATAAAGCCACCCAGTTTGTGGTATTTTGTTATGGAGCCCTAAGAAATGAATACAAGCAAGAGCTATTTATCAAGACGCATGTTTGCAGGTCTGAAATGATTGCTTCAATTGTAATGTGTTAGCTTTTAGATACTCGCAGGACCACTTGAAATACCATAAAACGTTGACTTGTCAAAGCAGACTCATGGAAATATAGATGTTATTCAACACTAAATTTTACTAATGATTCTCGATGGATAGAAGAAAACCCAAGCACAGATGCAACATTTCTTTCTGGCGGAGTCCTGAACCTGTCAGATTCAGGTCTCTAATGTCCTTTGTTTGCATGGACATCCTTTGGTATTGGAGTAATAGAAGAGCACTGACAATATGTCCATGAGGCACATGCTGGCCCAGAGAACACTGTTTGAGTTCAGTTTCTTTGTTTTACTTTGTGGATTAATTTGCTAGGGCTGCCATAACAAAATACCAGAGACTGGGAGACTTTAAGAGTAGAAATTTATTTTCTCATAGTTTTGGAAGCTGGAAGTCCAAGATCAAGGTGTTGGCAGGACTGGTTTCTCCACTGGCCTCTGTCCTTGGCTCCCTTCTTATGGTCTTTCCTGTGTGTGTGCATCCCTGGTCTCTCTTCCTCTTTTTATAAGGACACCAGTCCTACTGGGTTAAGGCCCCACCCTTATGACCTCATTTAACCTTAATTACCTCTTTAAAGGCAATTGTTTGAATTGTTTTCAAATATAGTCAGAATGGCAGTTAGACCTTCAACATATGAATTTTGAGGAGACACAAGTATATGCATTTGTATATGTATAATAATAATGTATTTATATACATTAAAATATACAGTTTCCATTTAATCATTTTTAAGTCTAGTAGTTTAAGTCTAGTCTAGTAGTTTATTTCAATTATTATTTTTCAGGATTTTTTAAACAGAATTTATTTTTCAGAATGTCATTTAATTCAACCCGTATATGATTTTTTTTTAATTTATTGAGGTATAATTGACAAATAAAATTGTGATATACTTAAACTATATATTGTGGTGACAATTTGATATATGTATATATTGTGAAAGAATTCTCTCCATTGATTTCATTAATAAATCTATCACTTCACCTATTTCCTTTTCTTTCTTTTTTTTTTTTTGATGAGAACATTTAAGTGCTACTCTCTTAGCAAATTTCAGATATGCAATACAGTGTTATCAATTATAGTCACCATATTATACTTTAAAACCTCAGACCTGATTCATCTTATAACTGAAAGTCTATACCCTTTTACCAACTTCACCCTATTTCCCCACCTTCCCCCAACTCCTGGAAACCACTTTTTTATTCCCTGTTTCTATGAATATGACTTTTTAAAAAATTTCCCATGTAAGTGATACCATGTAGTATTATCTCTCTGTCTGACATATTTCACTCATTGCAAAATGCCCTCCGGGTTCATCCACATCGTCACAAATGACAGGATTCTCTTCTCTTTTAATGCTGAATAATAGTCTATTGTATAAACATACACATTTTCTCGATCCATTCATCCATTGATGGACACCAATATGTCAATGACTAATGCGGAAGGACATTTCCTATTATTATCACATACAAAAAAAACGTGAGACAAGCCATTTTTTCAAGGAGTCAGGCTGTGAAATGAAAGAAATCATATAATAACTAATTCAGTAGAAGTGCCATAAAGGTATAAAGCAATGCATAAATTTAAAACAAACAACCAAACAAAAAAAACACCCACCCAGTTGTTTGGAATTAGCCAGAGCTTTAGGGGAGGATCAGGAGAAATCTTGGAAACAGGGAAGACGTAGGTAGCATTGGTGGAAAGAGTTACTGTGTGAAGGTCTTCAATCAGAATTAAGGTCATTTACGTATTTAAAAAATAGAGTTTTAGACTACTTTACTACTAATAAATCTCATAGAGTTTTAGACTGCATAATTTTTAACCAAAGGTTAAAATGTTTTCAGGGTCTTATTTTTTTTCAATTCTTATAGTGTGGTAAGCCCCATCAGGTCAATTTGTAAAGGAAATATCTAATTTTGTGAAGGCACAAGTTGAAGTATTCACTACAGTCTCCTCAGGTTCCAAAATTTATTGTATTTCAAGGAAATGGAAGGGCAAAGAATTATCTTTATACTCAACTAATTCTAATAAAAAGCTCAGTTTTTTCTGTAGGTTAAACTACATGAAACTGTCACTCTCCAGACATTTTTTGATCTTCCAAACCTAATCTCATATGGTTCAATGTAATAAGTAAAATTCTGTTTATAAATTATAGTTCTGCCTTCCAAATACTGCATTCAGGATATATTGTAAGTTCCATATACACTTAAACTTGTCACCCAAATCAATGACAGAGCAATTATAATTTAAAAGCAAAGTTTTATGATTCTAATATGCTGAGGTTAAAGTCATGTGGTAAATAATATGCTATGCATTTAATGCAAGATAATACTGACTTAGGTTTTTACTGTATTCTGAAGGATAGAATATAACAGGAAAAAAATGAGAAAACTGCATTTTGTGGAAATCATAGGCTCGTCCAAAATTTTCGAAGAAATAGCTTTCACTCTCTACCACTTCTTGTTATAATTTTTAGCTAGCTCATGTAACAACTGATGACATCTCAATAAAACAAATATGGCATTAAAAGTGCATTAGTGTTGTAATGTTATAATATCAGTCTCTTTCTTGGGTGCACATTAGATTTTCAGGAGCGTGCAGCTGGCAAAGAATAAGAAGCTATTATGAAACAGCTATTTAAATGTGAATTGCTCCTCAAACTGCCACCGATAATAGCGGACTTAAAAGAAACTTTCTCCATTTCAGCGGGAGAGACATATTTTCAACAATCTCTGGGGAGACATATTTTCAAAGAGTCACTTAAGACATAGGGCACTTTCCTTTCTTTCATAAAAATTACTACACCTCCCAGAGCACATCACCCCAGGGAGGTATCCTTGAGCCTTTTATATTCTCATAAACTTTATTAAACTCACTGACTTCAAGAGCTATTCAAACTTGAAAACTTACATTTAATTTCTAAACCTTAAAACAAAGTGATTTGTTTTTCTTCCCTCACACATTTAAACCCAGGCACAGAAATATGACTAGATATAATAACCCTGGAAAGTGCGTGAATTTTTAGTCTCAACCTTTCACAGCCTACAGAATAGGTCATTGTTAAAGGTGGTCATATTCAATTACACATTCTCAAACCTGAAGATGTGACAAAAATAATACAATAGTATTTGAATGCCTCCGATTCACTTTCCACAGGAAAGAAAAAGTAAGTATGGAAAGAACACCCTGAATATTCATTTACATTAATTCTTCATTTAAATAAAATAAATATGCTATCATTATATTTTAACCATCTGTCTTTGGAAGCTCCTTTTATTTTTACTTTTTTTTTTACGTTTTTATTGGAGTATAATTGCTTTACAGTTGTGTGTTAGTTTCTGTTTTATAACAAAGTGAGTCAGTCATACATATACATATATCCCCATATCTCCTCCCTCTTGCGTC
>NC_041221.1:31056977-31113653 GCF_002837175.3 Physeter macrocephalus | reverse complement strand
ATGTCCATATATACACTACCACTCTCTCACTTTGTCCCAGCTTACCCTTCCCCCTCCCCGTGTCCTCAAGTCCATTCTCTAGTAGGTCTGCTTCTTTATTCCCGTCTTGCCCCTAGGTTCTTCATGACCTTTTTTTTTTTTTTAGATTCCATATATATGTGTTAGCATATAGTATTTGTTTTTCTCTTTCTGACTTACTTCCCTCTGTATGACAGACTCTAGGTCCATTCACCTCACTACAAATAACTCAATTTCATTTCTTTTTATGGCTGAGTAATATTCCATTGTATATATATGCCACATCTTCTTTATCCATTCATGGAAGCTCCTTTTATATAACCATGTATAAAACCATGGGCCTCTCTCTATATATAGCCATATAGTTACCCTGATCAAAATGTGCTGCTCTTATTTAAAAGGAAGAAACAATCATGATTAATTTATGTCTTATATAAATTATTTTCATCTTAAAATTGGACAGTAATTTCTTTTTTAATTTTAAAATACCCTTCAGTGGTCACTTCTGAAGGCTGCCCAATATATGCATCCTTTCCTATGTTTGAAGAATCCCTTCTTTATTAGTCTGGGCAAGGGAGAGAAAACAAGAAAATAATGTCTCTCCTATAAGTGTTGAAATTCTAGATACTTGGTTTTCCATACTTCTCTGTTCTTGATATGTGTGCCTGTGACTTAGGCTTCTTCAAGCAGATGCAAATTGCCTGACTTTGTGTCAGAAGCTAGTGACACACGTGGAAGGGGCTGTTGTAGTGTCAGATTCTCAATGTCTCTCTCTCTCTATTTTTCCATCTCCTAAAGATATCAGGTTTTCCTGGAGCAAAAGAAGCATCTTAGGATTTGCACAAAACTACGATATAATCGAGTTCAAAGTGCAGAAGAGAAAGCATTCTTTTTTTCTGGTTAGGTTAGTGTCTTTGTTTCTGTAGGTGATTCCCTTTGTTTTCTGAGTTTGTGAAATGTGCAATTATAGAGACCTTACATTTCTAAAAATATGTTCTGCCCTTCCTATTGTTGTTCAACGGACAGTTTCGCTGACAGAAGAAATCTATGTCCATTATTTTCCCTCAAAACTTGACAGTATCTAGTATCCAGCATTGCTAATAACAAATCTGATTCTTGATCCTTTATAGGTGATCCTTTTGATAGGTTGTTTCTCTATGGAAGGCTTTAGAATCTTCTCTTTTGTCATCATGCTCTGAAATTTTACAAAGATATGTGTAAGTGACAGTATTTTTATTCCATTTTGTTTTGATTTCTGATACCCTTCCAATTTGAAAATGCATGTCTTATTTCAACTATCAAAATTTTCCTCCATTTAAACTTTCTCCCTCTTCCTTATTCTTTACATTTTTGTTACATTTTGGATTACCTATATTGATACTCCATTCTCATATTTCCCATCTCTTTTTTCTCAATATTCTGAGAGATTTTTTTCTAAATTTTCCTTCCAGTCATTCTATTTATTATGTTACCTCAGCATTTATATTTCTGATTTCAGAACTCTTTCTTGTGTTCACATTGTTTTTTTTCAAAGTTGCCATATTTGATTTATCATCTTGAACTTTTCTGTATGCTAAATAAGAGGAAGATAGATTTTGTGTTCCATGAAATATCTATTTAATTTGAACAACCTTGTCTCTACATTTACCTTGAGGCTGAACTTTTAAACTATTGGTGTTTTTTCAAAAGTTTGGATATCCTGGCTGATTGTTCATCTATACAAATGAAGAATATTGCCCTTGGGTTGGTTTCTTTCCCTATAATACTTCTCCCCTAAAAGAGAGGGTGAACTAAAGTTTTGTGTACAGGAGGGTAAGTCAATAGACAAGCTTTATGTCAGTGTGCATAACAAGGCTCAAAGCAGTAGGGGTGAGCTGTCCAGAATTATGGATTCAATGAAGATCTTAGTTTGGAGCACTAGCCACCATATTATGATTCTTATTATTCCTAGAGTTTTGGTTAAATTTCTTTCTGTAACAGTTCTCAAGCTATAATGGCAGGATGAATGCTGATGATAGACAATTACTTTTTACATTTGGAGGAGATTGTCACTCATGTTCACTAGAATATCCTTTAATTGTATCCTGATTGCTTGTTATAACCCCAAAATGCTCCCAGTCTCTCCCACACTAATACTGCAGTGATTCTATGATTCTGCCAACAAAAATATCTGCATCTGGGTGGCCTTCTCTTCTGAATATTCTGGGTTGTGGTTGCCTTTTTTTTTCTGTCAGATTTATCAATATCATCTCATTTGTTTTTTGCCTTCTAGAAATGTATCCACATGTTTGATCTTTTGATGGCCCCCTTCCTGCTCTATGTTGCAATATTTCTTTTCAATTTTTAAGTCATTTAAATAGTTCTTGGTAAAAGAGGGAAGATGAAAATTATGCTTCGTTTGACATCTTGAATGGAAGGTAGTAAAGGTAGTTTTGTAAATCACGACCAAAGGTGAGTTTCCTAAGATAAATGGTACTTTGAAAAAGCAAGACTCCTATTGTGCAACAGAAAGCAGAGTGGGCTGTATTACAGAAGTGGAACCCTGAGCTTAGGGAACCCAAATCTCTTGTAATAGACTACAAGAATTGTTGGCCATTACCTCAGAGGGGCATACTGTCTTTCTTACATTGGACGGTAAAATGCCTGCTCTTTGCCCCTAAGGTAGACACTATCTCTATCTTCCAAAGCTGTTCATCATGCCAACAACTTTGAACAGATGACAAAGGCACTCGTGTCTCTGCTCTCAAAGCATGCAGAAACATAAAGAATAATTGAGTCCTAGGGGCATTTTGACCTAACCCTTGTATAGTTTTCTACTGAAACAGGTTAGAACACAAGTACCCACAGGGACTCTCTCTCTCCTGCAGCAAGAGGGCCTGGACTTAAAACCATCACAAACCCTAGCAACCTATTTGGACCCTTGCCCCAGACCAAAGCTTTCGTAGTTTTGTTATCGTTTACTACTTCAATAGGACAAAAAGTTATGTTCAAATATAAACCCTCCAAGAAAAAAAGAGGAGAACAAGGCTATTGCTCTAAAAGGCTTATTTACACCCTCCTATTACTGCTCCACCATCTTGAGCTTTCACTGCACCTATGAACAGTTCTCTTCATGGAGTCCAGGGAAATGTGAAAAGGAGAGAAAATTCCTCTAGAAACTAGACTATTTTTTTTGCACTTTCCTTCAAGGATACCTCAGTTTTGTCTTTGTATATTGATTATCTGGACAAATGTCTTTTATCCTCTGATTTCTTAGCTTCTTAAAAACAGGAATTCTATCTATCAGAGGTGTGTCCTAAAAGACTGTTCAGAAATAATTTGTTAGAATTAATGTAAAAAAATGCATCTCAAAACAATAAGTGGTCTGTAATAAAAGAAATTTTTTTAAACTTGTACTGGCAATCAAATATACATTCATTTTCAATAGATATCACAAAATATGAAAAATAACATTAAAATAATATTTTATTCTGCCTATGTAACAATTCCTTACATTGAGATAAACACATCTTTGTTGAAGTTCCATTTCTTCTTTATTTAAACATAAAGAAAGTAAAATTTTATGGGAATTCCATAAACTTGGATGCATCTCAGAATGCAGAAGATTGATTTTTATATTAGTGTATTGCAAATAGTAAATATACTATGCTTTGGTGAATCATATTGAAAAATTTGAAACAGAATAATAAAATCAAATATAGTTTCCTGAAAAAACATTCAATAATTCAATGATACGATTAATATTTATGCACAAAAATAACTTACAACATTCATAGTTTTGTTTTGTTTTTTTCAAAAATAAAACTGCAAACCAACCCACAATAGAATTATAGGATTTTAGAAAAAGAGGAAGCACTTTAGTTTGCCTAATTTAGCCACATTGCTTTGAAAATTTGGGACAAAATGATCAGAGAGGCCAATTACTCAACCATGGTTACCATACAGGGACCTAGTAAAATTAAGGCAATAACCCAGTTTCTTTTGACTCCTAATGAATTCTCTTTCCATTACACAAAGAAATCTTTTCTCATAACTGGTGAATTTAAACAGTTTTGGCTCCACTTTCAAAACAAGAAGGGTAAAGGGAAAGATTTTCAAAGTTACCAGTATTGTGAGGCCAAATAGTAAATAAGAGGAGCTATCAAAAGTAGGAACATAGGACACCATGTGCTTCTTGAAACAGTATATTAGGGTCCCAGGTAGAACCTCTGGAAAATACTGGGTTTCACAGTACACCCATTTTGCAAACAAAACATGAGAATTGTAGATAGACCTCCTTTAACTGCATTATTTATACAGACGTTTTAGTTTAAAGAGCACTTCTCTTTACTGTGATACAAACAGAAGTAGTGTTCCCCATATGAAAGATTAAGATGAGATTCAAAGAGGTGAAAGGCTTACCAACATGCCCAGAACTAGTAAATGCATCAAAATCTTGATTTCAGGTCTCCTTCTGTGTAGGATTGTGGTCCTTCCTTTGCATTATGCTTCCTCAAATGGAAAGCCCATTCTTCCAAATAAAATCACTAAAATAATAAATAAAATAATCTGTACCATGAAAACACAATCATTCTTAAAATTTGTACTACCAAAATGCTTTTGAACAAATTAAATGGTAAAATAGGTACATTTTTATCTCCCTATAGGTATATATCAATAGCTCTTTAAATAACTACGATTTTGCCTTATAAAAGTTATTGAACTTGCTTTTCTTTTACTATATGCCCTCTCTTATATTTGGAGCATTCTTAGGTTTTCTTCATCAAAACCTTGTTCCAATCACAAGCACAACAATCTTTACCAATGTTTTTGAATAACAAATATAGTCTGATCAGCAAATTTCATGTGTTAAAATGAAGCCCTCATAACTGATTCCCAATATTGACTTGCCTTTAGTTACTGAAAGCCATGTGTCCTCCACCCCGTGTTGGTTTTTGTCTAGAGAAGCCTGTCTCCACGTGCACTGCACGCTAGCATAACCTTGAAGCTTTAAGAAAAAAAAAAATCCATGCTAGAGCCTAAAGCCTGAAAAGTCAGATCTCCGAGAATATACCTTTGAGTCTCCTCATTTGATTTTGATGCACAGCGAGGGCTGAGAACCAGGGGACAGGAGGACTGCTAGGTGCTCTCTTCAAGAGAGAGGAAATACATTACCTCTTAATTTTCTGTCTTCTTAAGCATAAAGATGTCTCCGAGGAACATAATCTTAGATTTATTCTATCAAGCGTATTACTGTAATATTGCACGATATCCAGTCGATCCAGACCAAACACACTGCTGGCTCTACAGTTCCCCTTCCCATACCCTTCATTTTTATACTACAAACTAAATTTTCACTTTACACATACATACCAACCCCTACATTCAAAATCCCACATTCGAGGACAGGAACTTTGGAGGCAATGCTGACATTCTATAAAAAGAAACTTCAATATTTCCTAAAAGAAGAATGTGTATACCACTTATATGTTTTTGATTGGTGAAGGGTAGACATTCCGTAAATAAATATTGAATAAGGGAAGAAATAAACATACTCGTGAATTTAAAAAACCAGAAGAATATGTAAATCAATAAGGGGTCCAGACTATGACTTTAATTTGATGAAGAACCTGAGATGTGGGACAGGATACAGTTCAGGAAAATGCCTTGAGGGAAGAGCTTCATTAGCTAAGCATTTATTAGATTGCACCATAAGAAATCAATGATATTTGACTATCTTGAACTACAAAAAAAGGTGGTTTCATGTACAACCTAATAATTTCTTACTGATAGCTCATGAGTATCTCATACTATTCATCATCTTTACTTATTTGATCACTGATTGTTTTTCTTAATTGTATTTGTCAAAATCCTATGAAAATCCCACAAAGGAATGGAACTTAAAACACAGAGATAAAATTGTGTATTGTAAAATTTAAAACATTTCTATACATGCAATATTGATAGCATAAATCTAAGGTTGTGTTCCTCAGGGCTAAATCTCAGCTTATTCTTAACATATGGTAGTGACATGGTCTCAGGATAGTTTAGTATCACATTTTTCTGCGACTACATGAATTTCCCAAGCTCAATAGCTGCAATAGTCTAATTGCACCTTTGAGTAATTAGAAAAAAAGTGGTTCTTCCTTTGGAGGACCCAGCTTTACAAGGGCAAATGGCTTGAAGAGCAAATCCCAGGATGACTATCAGTCCCCACTTGCCTCTTGTCCAAGTGCACATGTGCAGTGAACAACCTGCACAACCATACATGAAGAACCTGTACATGGTATGAGGCATTTGTCTAAATCAGAGGTGATTTATTTTTCCTAGTTGTTATAAATTCAGTGTCTGACTGTAAGGAATGAGGCAGATATTACAGGGCAAGAATATACCTAAAAACCAGTCAAAAGTGTACTAGTCATTTATTATATAAAATTATACTAAATAACATTCAGATAGTAACACAATGGATTTAGTTGAAAAAATTGCTTTTTTCATCATTATGTCCAAACATGTCTAGAAACATGTCTCACTTTTGATATGTGTGGTGTGGCTAGGCAGAGAATGCTTTACCTAAAACTTGGTCAATTTCAAAGAAACCCCCTTTATAACCTCTCTTAGGAAAAAAATTAATTGACAATAATGAGATTCAGTAATTACCCCACTTGAAGCCAATAAAATGGGCGAGTCCCTACATACAAGTTAGCAGAAATATTGAAAAAAATCTAGGCAGCTATTTTCTGACCGGAGAGGACTCAATAGAAATTCTGTGATAATTGCATAAAATCTATTTTTTGAGAGAGGGATACAGAGATTTTAGTGCCACATGCTTGAGGGCAATAGTAAATGGGTACAATTTGTTACTCCCAAGTTATTTCCGAGAGAAGAAAAATAAATAAATAATTATATACTAAGTATGCAGGAGCTTCAGGCATAAAAAAAAGAGGGGTTGGGAAGCAGCTGAACCACCGTAAAGCAAGGGTTCACATCCATGACCTTGAATGTTGAAGGAATTCTAATGTTGGGAGTCCTAATGTGTTTTGAAAATTAATTCTTTCAATTTTATTAAAAGCAATATATCATTCAGAAGCTATAAACACTTGCCTCCTGATATCAGTGTTAATTTATTTTCTTAATGATACTTAATAGTCCAATATCTCAGCCAGCTAAATGAGCTCTATAAACTGTAATGATTTAAAAAAAGGGATTATGCTATTTAAAGAAATGCTAAATATCCAGAGGAAGAGCCACAATCCCAGAAATCCTCTGTAATTTTAATATGAGTATAATATTGTCATACACATTTATAGTAGACAAATTGATTTCTAGGGGGAAACTGCAATCTTAAGTTTATTTTTAGGCCTGATAGAATGCACCTGCTCTTCTGCAAGGGAAAACAATGCAGTCCTGTGTTAATCCTGAAGGTTTTTCTATGTTTAAATTATCTTTTCATTACAAATCACAACATTTCAGGATGCTAAGCAGTAAATTGCTTTGCAATAAAAAAGTATATGTAGGGGAAAACTGATTTCAATTGCCTTTGAGTAGGGACGTCTGGTTATTACATTTTAGGCTTTCTAGAAGGCTTACAGTTTGCTTATTAAAATTCTGGTAAAAAATAACTTAAATAGTTGGACTAGCTTTGTTCTTTCCTGAAACCATTTATTAAGGGACTAACTCTCAGTCTAGGAAAAGTTTTAGGACGCTAAGAGATGGATGGCAGTTCTAATATATAGTGTTGGAAACATAATCATGCCTAAGAGGTGATTTTAAAATTTTACTAAAGCAAAACAGTTTATTTAAATATTTATATTTCTATATCAAGGTCACTAAAACAAGGAGGAAGCCCAAAATAATTGCAATAACATATAAGCTAAAAAATATTTATAAAACTGCATATGGAGAGAGGGAATCTGATCTCTATAGTAGCTCATGTGTGGTGTAACTGGCATTGGTATTGTTTTTTCTTCAGAAGAAGAAAACATTTGGTTCTCATGTTAACTATTCATAAAACTTTTAAGACCTAATTTTAACTTTTCTCATAATAAAGTGTCCAGGTTTGAGGCCAAATATTTATAAAATAGATATAATATGTCTAGTCCCTAAAAGAAAAAAAGCAACATTTAGTATTGTTTTATAATTATTTGTATACAATGATTTATGTATATACATATTATTGAGCTTATGTACTAGTATGTTCTTTAAATAAAATTAATAAAAGAATGAAAAATTAAAGGTTTAAAGCACAAGATTTTAAATATATTCCAATATATGTTACTAAAATTGATTGAATAGAGAAATAAACGTTATTAGACCAATAAATCATAGTGATTCTATTTCAATGTGCCTGGCAAAGGTAGTTTTAAGAGTCAGTTATATCAAACCTTCGTGGAAGAAAATATTTCATTTCTGTTGATAGAATTCCAATTCATAAGAATAAAATACTTCAAAACTATATTACAGAGCTTTAATATTACAGTTTATATAACTAATATCGAAATCCAATGAAAACCCCCAATACAAACTTAAACCTTACTTATGACTAGAGATGAAAAAATCATAAATACAAGATATTCTAAAAGTATACTGAAAGATAAATACTCCATAATCCAAAAGGATACATTCCAGAAATGCAAAAATGAAGTGATATTAGAAAATCTAACCATATAATCCATCATTTCTCTAGATTTTAAATTTTTAATAGTATTTAAAAATATAATAAAAGGCATCTAAAACTTGAACATACATATCTAATTAAATTTTTTAGAAAACTATATGTAGAAAGATGCTTCATTTTTATTATAAAACCTGAGGATATTCATAAAGATGAAACTCCAATTAATTACAAGCATTTTTAGCAATGGAACCACCACCAGAAAAAACAAAAAAAAACTTAGAACGAAATCCAATTTTACAAAAATGAAACAAACAGTGCTTTCTGGAGTAATAGGAGAAAGAATACAAGGAGAATCACTACTACCACCTTCTTCCACTTCCCACCAAGCTATCCCTGCTCATAAGACGACCCTGAGTGGTCAACAGGTAATTCCATTCCCCAGCCCTGGATGATTCAGAAATGTGGTCCCAAGTCATAAGCTCATCCAAAGAGGGTGATTCAGGAAGAAGGCTATTACTCCCCTGGCACACTGTCATTTACACCAGGGGTACATGAATTTAGCTTATTGAGAGCATCTGAGTAAAGTCTCCAGAAACTAAAGACCAAACCCCAGGAAGGAGCAACTTCTTTATTCTCCTTCTGGATGTTACTGTCTGGGCCTTGCTGCCCTGAAGCCTGGTAGCCACTGCCTGAAGATAACTCGACTCACAAAACTCAGAGCTGCAGCATTAGGACAAAGCTGAAGCCACTCTCCTCCCAGTCATGCAGTTGTTTCAGCCAAGAAGACAGTTTTCGCTGGTTTTTTTTTTTTTTTCCTTATACTCTATAGCAGGAGTCAGCAAACTTCAGAAAAGGGCCTGAGAGTAACTACTTTAGGATCTGTGGACTATATGCTGTCTGTTACTCAATTCTGCTGTTTTACTGCAAACGCAACCTGAGGCAATAATAAACAGAGGCATATGGTTGTGCTCCAGCACATGTTTATTTACCAAAATATGTCATAAAGATACTCACTTATGTTTTCTTCTCTAACTTTTGTAGTTTTAAGATTTATAGGAAGGTCTTTGAGCCATTTTGAACTAATGTCGGTATATGAAGCAAAAGATGGGTATGTTCCAGCACTGTTTACTCCTTGAAAAATCTATCCTTTCTCTGCTGAATTGCCTGTGCATCTTTGTCAAAAATCCATTCACCATCTATGTAGAGGTCTATCTCTGGACTCTATTCTTTTCCATTGATCTATTTGTCTATCAAAACCACACTGCTGGGCTTCCCTGGTGGCGCAGTGGTTGAGAGTCCGCCTGCCGATGCAGGGGACGCGGGTTCGCGCCCCGGTCCGGGAAGATCCCACGTGCCGCGAAGCGGCTGGGCCCGTGAGCCGTGGCCGCTGCGCCTGCGCGTCCGGAGCCTGTGCTCCGCAACGGGAGAGGCCGGGACAGTGAGAGGCCCGCGTAAAAAGAAAACAGGTAGGGCTTTCCTGGTGGCGCAGTGCTGGAGAGTCCGCCTGCCGATGCAGGGGACGCGGGTTCGTGCCCCGGTCCGGGAAGATGCCACATGCCGCGGAGCGGCTGGGCCCGTGAGCCATGGCCGCTGAGCCTGCGCGTCCGGAGCCTGTGCTCCGCAACGGAAGAGGGCGCAACAGTGAGAGGCCCTAGAACCACCCCCACCCAAAAAAAAAACCACACTGCTCATTATTCTTAACTTAAAAATAAATCTTGAAATCAGGCAGCATGAGTCTTCCAACTTTGCTTTCTCTTTCAATGGTGTTTATTCATTTTGATATGGATTTTAGGATCAGCTACTTAATTTCTACAAAAAAGACAGGATTTGGATTGGAATTGTGTTGAATTTAGAGGTCATTTTGGGGAGAATTAACATATTTTCACTATTGAGTTTTCTGTTTCAGGATCATGGAAACCATTTATTTGGGTCTTTAAATTCTCTCAGCAGTGTTTTGCAGTTTTCAGTATATGAGTCGACACAGCTTTTATTACAGGTATCCCTATGTACATAATATTTTGAAACTAGTATAAATGGTATTTTTTATTTAAATTTCTGTGTGTGTGTGTGTGTGTGTGTGTGTGTGTGTGTGTGTGTGTGAATGAGGTTGTTCAATACCGCCAGGAATATTTACTGTTTGTCCAGCTGAAATCTGACAAGATATTCTAAAGTACTTTTTTAAGTAGCTCTATGGTCAAAAGTTAGCCAAATTGGAAGCTGCTATTGAGCTGTCAGTGACTGTTTTTAGGCCTTCTTCCTCAAGCTAAAATGAAACTATGTATCCAGAGGGAAAGAAAACCATTCTGAAGCCTTCCAGGATTTACTAAAACATTCCAGGGAAACACAGTTCTAAATCTAGACCATAGGAATCTTTTGCTTTCCATCTTAGTTGAAAATTTTTTTCCTTGATATAAAGAGGCAAATCAAAGATAATGTAGTCAAATGGCAGGGTCTTGATATCACTCAGGTTGCAACCCAGTTCTTTGAGGAAGTAAAAACAAAAGCACTTGTCTTACAAATCCAGCCTTTACAATAACAGATAGATGGCTCTAGAAACATTTGAAGCCGACATATCCTTTTACCAATCCCAAAACATCCCCTAGTCATGTCAAAAGTTTCCTGGATATTGTAAAAGATCTGGATTTAGGAAACAAAAGCCCTGCTTGGAGAAACATATCCTTTCTCAGTGCCTGTGAGATGTAACCATTCTATCAGTTCTTGATCTCCCCCAGGAACACAGAGTCATCTCTTGAAATGCAGATTTCATGGAGAGACTTCATATCAGAAAAAAAAAAAAAAAAAAAAAAAGCTAATTTGGAAATTAGGTGAATACAAAATTTTAAAAGTCTTTCTTACAAATATCAGTCAAAGCTTTAGCCATCTGAGTAGATAACCTTAACTTATTCTATTTGGCAGAAACACAGTTTGGATCCAGTTGGTCTTTTATAAACTAGTGGTTTATAAAACTATAACACTATATCTGCATTATATCATACCTCTCTCGTGGTTAAAATTTTTAAATGAAAGCTATAATATCTCTGCATCTATCTACTGACTAAAAAAATATATATTCACAACCTAAATTTGAGAGTTATGTTTTATTCCGTGAGTATTTTTAGGACTTCAAGCCCGGGAGGCTTCGAGGCGGTGAGGGGGGAGCCAGGATATATAGGAGTTTTGCAACAAAGGGCAGGTAGTCTGAACATCAAAAGATTATTGCTAATTAAAGAAAACCAGATATGTCAAGTTAAGGAATTTAGCGCTTTTGTATGTATGGGAAGATGCAAGAGTCTGGGCTCACTGAAATCATTCCTTTGACACGCGCATCAGTTATCTGAGGTCAGTATCCTCATGTTTTCAAATCCTGAGGTTCCTCAGGGCTCACTGTGGGGAGTGGCTGCAGTCTGATTGCTACTAGATGGCAGGTATTCTTTCCTTCCTGAGTTCTCACAGGGCTCACCAGCTCACTGTCTGGTGGTGGCTGCAATCACTAATGACTGTGACATCCTTTGTTTACTGATATGGCAAGCATTATTCCATTTATCATATCTGTATGTTTATGTATATCTATGTATGTATGTTAGAGATGTGTGATATTTTTCCACCTCTGGAAGGTATTGCCAAAATTAATTTGTAAAGAGTGCAATTTAAGTGGCTTAAAGGCAAATGAGCATTTATATAAATCAAGTATACTCTCAGAACTATAGAAACTAACCCAAATGTCTTTTTAAGTTTACAAGATCCAGAATAATCTTTGGTAAATCAAAGCTAATTTAAGTTAAATTTCTGTTGTCTGTTTCTAGTATATAGATTTTTGTATGTTGATCTTGTGTCCTGTGACCTTGCCAAACTCACTTTTTAGCTTTGGTAGCATTTTTATAGATTTAATAGAATTTTCTACATAAATAGTCAATAATGTCATCTGTGAATAAAGACTGTTTTAATTTTTATTCTACAATCTGAATTTTTTTCATATCTTTTTTTTTAACCTTTCTAAACTGTCTAGGAGTTTCAAGACAGTGTTGAATTGATTCCCCATAATCGCTCTTATTTTCACACTTTTCAAAGTACTTCAAAAGAACACTAGATTTGGAATTTAGAATTAAGGTTTCTGTTACTGGATCTGACCAGTATTCATTAGAGAATTTTAAAATGAAGAAGCTAATGTTCACCTGGTCTGAAATTTTGTATATTATTAGCTGGAAAATTTGAGTCACAGAAATATATATTTGTGTACAAAGAGAGAGACTTATCGCATATATATTGTAAAAATGTGCCTATGAAAGTATTGTATATGTGTCTCTCTGTGTGTGTATGTGTGTTAATACCCTATCTGTCTATCTATCTGGAGTGCACAGAAAAATGTCTGCAAAGACACACTGTAAATTGCTAACAGTGTTTACTTGAAGAGGCTGGGCATAGGGAAAAAACTAAGATTTTACTACATGTAATATTCCATTGTATCTTTGACTTTATACAATGAGCTTGTAGTACTCACACACTTTAACACAGACATTTAAAAAATAAAGGCAACAAAATAGATAAACTATAAACAAAGATTGTAAAAGTGGCTCTATCAGGAAGGTTTTATTATAGTGTTTCTCATATTCTTCCATGTGCTTGTCTGAATTTCCTTTTTATTATTATAAATGTGAATTATATAAAGAAAAATGTACCCATGAGAAAGTGTTAATATATTGAAAATACTATGAAATCTAAGCAATTTCCTCACAACAATCAGCATGAGCTGACTGAAGAATGAGAAATTAAATTCTAGGTTACTCAAATAAATGGCCAGAATCTATTTTCAAAACGAGAAATAATTTCTCTGGAATTCAAAGTCACAAAAATGTCATCTTAGATTCGTACCAGGATTTAATTTCAATAAAACCATTAGTCAACATTTGTTCTTAGCACTGATGCTTTTATGAAGGTTTTAGAATCATGGTATCCAAAATAACTAAGCAGAATTATCATTTGCTACTCATATACTTCGAGTAAGGTTGCTCATGTCTTCTAAATGTATAATTTAATTCTCATAATATATATGATATTTATTGTCATTTACCCCCTGTAAAATGACAAGTCAATACAAAAATAAAGGTTCTACTTTTCATTATAAGGTTGTTCTTTAAATTTTTGTATTTAAATGTCAATGCATACATGCACACACATTTGCACACACACACACATACACACATTCATTTTTTTTAACATCTTTACTGGATTATAATTGCTTTTCAATGGTGTGTTAGTTTCTGCTGTATAACAAAGTGAATCAGCTATACATATACAAATATCCCCATATCCCTTCCCTCTTGCATCTCCCTCCCACCCTCCCTATCCCACCCCTCTAGGTGGACAGAAAGCACCGAGCTGATCTCCCTGTGCTATGCGGCTGCTTCCCTCTAGCTATCTATTTTACATTTGGTAGTGTATATATGTCCATGCCACTCTCTCACTTCGTCCCAGCTTACCCTTCCCCATCCCCATGCCCTCAAGTCCATTCTCTACATCTGCATCTTTATTCCTGTCCTGCCCCTATGTTCTTCAGAACTTTTTTTTTTAATTTCCATATATATGTCAGGGTATATGCCCAGTAGTGGGATTGTTGGGTCATATGGTAGTTCTATTTTTAGTTTTTTAAGGAACTTACATACTGTTCTCCATAGTGGCTGTATCAATTTACATTCCCACCAACAGTGCAAGAGGGTTCCCTTTTCTCCACACCCTCTCCAGCATTTATTGTTTCTAGATTTTTTGATGATGGCCATTCTGACCACTGAGAGGTGATACCTCATTGTAGTTCTGCTTTGCATTTCTCTAATGATTAGTGATGTTGAGCATCCTTTCATGTGTTTGTTGGCAATCTGTATATCTTCTTTCGAGAAATATCTGTTCTGTTTAGGTCTTCTGCCCATTTTTGGATTGGGTTGTTTGTTCTTTTGATATTGAGCTGCATGAGCTCCTTGTATATTTTGGAGTACTTTTACATGTAGCTGTCCAGTTTTCCCAGCACCACTTATTGAAGATGGTGTCTTTTCTCCATTGTATACTCTTGCCTTCTTTATCAAAGATAAGGTAACCATATATGCATGGGTTTTTCTCTCTGCTTTCTATCCTGTTCCATTGATCTATATTTCTGTTTTTGTGCCAGTACCATACTGTTTTGATTACTGTAGCTCTGTAGTATAGTCTGAAGTCCAGGATCCTGATTCTTCCGGCTCCGTTTTTCTTTCTCACAATTGCTTTGCCTATTCAGGGTCTTTTGTGTTTACATACAAATTGTGAAATTTTTTGTTCTTGTTCTGTGAAAAATGCCAGTGGTCGTTTGATAGGGATTGATCTTTAATTTCTTTCATCAGTGTCTTATAGTTTTCTGCGTGCAGGTTTTTTGTCTCTTTAGGTAGATTTATTCCTAGGTATTTTATTCTTTTTGTTGCAGTGGTAAATGGGAGCATTTCCTTAATTTCTCTTTCAGATTTTTCATCATTAGTGTATAGGAATGCAAGATATTCTGTGCATTAAGTTTGTATCCCGCTCCTCTACCAATTTCATTGATTAGCTCTAGTAGTTTTCTTGTAGCATCTTTAGGATTCTCTATGTATAGTATTATGTCATCTGCAAACAGTGACAGATTTACTTCTCCTTTCCCGATTTGGATTCCTTTCATTTCTTTTTCTTTTCTGATTGCTGTGGCTAAAACTTCCAAAACTATGTTGAATAATAGTGGTGAGAGTGGGCAACCTTGTCTTGTTTAAAACTTGTTTAGAACAATCAAAATTGTCCTCAGGCAGTAATAACGCAAACTGACATGTTATCTATTTTTGCACATCTTATCAATGCTCTAAAACCCTTAGCAATCTCACTCTTTCAGTGCTATATCTTTAAACTACACATTTCTCAAACTTGATGTTTATAAGTATTACTTTCTAATGTTTCAGATGACATAGGACCAACTCAAGGAAGGCATTGTTTCTGAGTCATTTTGTGTCCTGTTCTTGGCATCCCAGTCTACCATCTCTTCTATACTATGCACCCTTGACATTGGTTCTTGTGCATTTAATTTTTAAATTAAAAATATTGGAGGTGAAGAATAATGTGAAAGGCAAGTTAAAACTGTGAATCTCTTTAATAGAAAAGCCCAGGGGTATCTGGGCTAGTTGCTGGTGCGGTAGCTCTTATTTATGAAGTCCTCAGGAATTATGGCTCCTTCCAGCCACCACATCACCATTTCCAAGATTGGCCCATTTTCTGAGGATCTAATTTGGCTGCTTCTACAATCCAAGCAGCCAAAGTTGAGAAAAGAATGATGAAAGAATGGGGCAAAACGTTTCCTAAACTGCCATGTGACATTTCCTCTCCCCACTCACTAGCCATAATTCTGTCACATGACCACATCTAGCTGCAAGGAAGATTGAGAAATATAACTTTAAGTTTTGTTGTTTATCTGCTTAGCTAAAAATTATATTAAAATGAAATGAGGGGAGAATTAGTGTTAAGGGAAATTATCAACCTGCCTCATTGACCCACTTTTATTTCCAGGACTTAAAATGTTAGGTCAACCTAATTATTTAGTGATTCATCCTGACCTATTTCATGGTGTCTCATTTATTTCAGTTTGATGGGGACTGACATGTGTGGTTGCCTCTGTACCAGACCTTTTAAGGATTTATTATTACATTATTATTGTTGTTTTTGTTGTTGTTAAGCTTCTCGAATCTCATCTCCATTCCATTGAATCAGAATTTCTTGGCATGGGGCCTCATTTTGCATTTTTAATGGTAACAAAAATGATTCTTAGGGGGCTTGCCTGGCACTTGTGCATATAATAAACACTGATCTAGGCTCCACATAATTAGGCCTGGCTTGATGAAAAAAATATTACCACAAATATATCACAATTGTAAAGAAAATAAAATCTCACATTACCATCTTTGAATCAGTAAATGACTACTTTGTGCCAAAATGTATTTCCTAAGCTCCCCTGTTTTATTCTGTCTCTATGGGCTTCTCACTCTCCTACTTTCAAATCAAAACCTGAACACAAGGAATTTTATGTCCATGTGAATTACTTCTCCATGGACATCACTTTCTAAGATTTCTCTTTCGTTAGCAAGTGATCCAGGGTTGGCCTCACTCCAAGTTATTGCAGGTACTGGTTCAAACACAGAGAAGCACTGACATCTGAGCTATCCTGGGGACCCTAAAATCCTATCGGAAAGGACGATTGCAATTATGTCAAGATGGAGAACATTTTGAGAACTCTCTCCTCGAAGTCCACTATATCATGGATGTAGATGTTTTATTTTGGGAGCTCCCAACACAAGGAAATATCATTAGATGAAAGTCAACTGTTTATTTTAAAGTGAGACTGAGTCCTGCTGAGTAGACCTAATTCATCTCCTCCCAAAATTCAGGCAAAAAGAAATGGTTTCTGGAAGATGGACTAGATTTTCACTAAGATATTCACCATGAATAATTCAATCTGAAGACAAATAAATGTACATGAAGGGCACATATCCTTTGCTATGCTACTACCATGAGTCAAAATAAGGAATTTAGTATACTTTTATGTAGTCTTTTATATTGAGCTGGATTACATTGTTCTTCTCATGTCCAAGTGAGAAACAGCTGTAGTTTATGCAAAATTGGCATTAAATTTTACCAACCTACTGCTCCTACTGAGTTATACTAACTCCTTGATTGAGAAAGCTGTAGGAATAACGAAAAAGTTTGAAAATACATGTCTTAAATAAGTCAAGGAAGACATTTTCTTCACTGTATTTATACCCCATGCTGGAGTTTACTTAAAATCTTTTGTGGTCCTCCTGTTATTTTCTAATTTTCAGAAAAAAAGCAGCAGGGAATCATCTTCAGACTTTATTTCTGTTTATTTGAATTTTTTAAAAGGTTTTCTTCAGTGAATTGCTTCAGGGCCCAAATACTTAGCTAAGTAACAAACTATTAAAAATACATATTTTTAAATAATGATTTTTAATAGCAATAATAAAGAAGAGATCACTTTTGTTTAAATTGATAACCAAATTCTTCATTGATATTCTATACTCTACCCAATACATTTTTTCTTCTATATCTAATTTTTCCATGTCCTACTTTCACAGTTTCCTTCTTCCATGCCACACCCATCTCTGATTTTGAAAAAAAACATGAACTATTTAAAACAAAGAAGTTTTAATAATGTAGCAATAGATTGTAGGTAAGGCATAAAACTTGAATATTTACAAAATGTATTGTGCAATCCAGAAGGACTCAGATAATTGGGAATAAAATATAAGGTCTGAGATCCAGTACATTTGAGAAACACAGTATACTATGTTCTATTATTGGAGACCATCAGTGAGCATTGGATAATGAGGAGAGGTGATATATATTTCCTGGTAATTCAGAATCCAGACTTCCACTTTGGTCTGCTTTGGTCCATACAACTTCTTTAGCAGTTACTGTCCATGTAAATCCAGGCAAATTGTTTGACCTAAGTCTAAATATCTTTAGCCCTCAAATGGGGATAATAATAATAATACCACAGAAGACTGTTGCAAAGATCATATGCAGATTTTTATCATGGTGACCTGACCCAGAGCAAGCGCTCAATAATGTTAGTTATTATTTATTATATTAAAAGCACTGAGAAGTCTCCCAGTTTTAAAAAAAGTATTTGTTTAATGTAATATTTTCCAAATTTACAAATAACAATGCCCCTCCTTTTCTCGTAGTGCATTTACTATTAACTTTGGAGTATATAGATTAACTTAACCCCTGAATATTTGGGGAAGTCAGTTACTATAATCTGACAAATATATTTCTCTAAAAGAAAATAATTTCAATCCCTTGACTCTTAGCAGTTCCAGAGGATTTATATATTTTTCTCCTCTAAATACCATGTATCAGAGGTATGTTGTTCTCAGAAGAAAAAAATCCCATTTATATCTTCTAATCTATATTTGACATTTGAGCATCCACACTATGTAGACAGCAGTATATGCAAACTTGATTGAATCCCACATATTCTTCTGTTTCTTTTTTTAAACCAGATGTCACATTGTTGAGTTATGAGTTTTTACTAATGAAGCCTGAGTCTTCAGAAATACATATTTTCTTTTCTGAGAAAAACAATCTAGTCCTTAGTTAATCCTAGTATACTTCCTAAAAAGTTAACTTAAAACATGTAAAGGTCATTTCTCATTGCCACAAAATTTATACATGCAAATTCTTGACAAGAGCAGAATTAGATGTTTCTCTAAGTTACAGCAACCAAGTGGATCAGCATACTGCATCTGTTCTAATATATATGAATTTACCTTATTCTGCTTAACATACTCTCAGAGCATAAAAGATATTTCTCAGAAATGTTGAAGAAGGAAGAAAATAACTTTGTAGCCATAGAGGCCAAAATTGGCAGAATGATAGAATGGTACGTGCAATATTCTATTCCTTTCCAACAAAATTAGCATTAGAATATTTGCATAATTTCTAGTATTTATTATTGCAAAGCTGTATGTATGAAGATACAAATATGGATATGTATATACATATATATAAAACACATACGGATGTGTGAATACACAGATTTATGCATGTATATACGTGCAAATACATGTAAGTATATATATGATATATATAAATATATGTATATAATTATATTTTCTTTACACAAGTTTCTGTCCCTCATTAAAGCACTGTCACAACCATTTTCTCACTGTTTTGAAATTTACAAAACCAACATTTTAAAGATACAGCATATTTCCTCATATAATTTATATACACCCTATCTCAAGGGATCTAGATTATATTTAGTGTGTACTATATCTCTCTCTCTATATATATATATATAGCACAATGATGAACATCTCAGTGTAAAAATGTTTATTGTAGTTTGTATTCTCAGTAAGTTTCCTAAAACAGAAATTATCATCTAAAATTACTTATCAAAAGAAGTTAAATTTCATAATGCATTTGATGAGCAATTACTTTCAAGCAATGATAAAATTATACCTCGATTATCATGGAGAAAGTAACTTTTGTCATCTTTATAAATAATGAGTAAAATACCTGTTATTAATCATTTAAGAGTTTAAAGAAAAAAACTGTCATTATCCCTTTGATTTTCATTTTCTGCTGCCCCTACCGTTGAATACTTTTGCAAGTTTATTGGTAGTGTTTCTTTTGCAAATTTTTGTTTATGTCCTTTGTCTTTTTTGGAAAGTGGAGGAAATTTTAGCTTTTCTTTCTCATTTCTATGAGCTCTTGTTCACATAAAAATTTGGAGTCATGGTAATTGCGTATATTTACCCAGCTATTATATTGCCCTGTTTAAATATGACGCGATGGTGTGGCAATTCTATCGTTCCTTTGTTTTACCTTTAATAGAGTTTTCCTGTCTTTTACTATTGTCTTCTTTTATTTCAGTCTTGCCCTCTACCTCATATAGCATCCCTGATATGTTCCTACTTAACAGTATAAATGAATCCTGTTGATCAATAGCTCAAAGTTGCCCCAGAATAGAGGATGATGCAAATCCCAGTTTAGACAAAATTAGCCTAAATTTTGCACTAAGATACCCCAAACACCTAAATAAAAAGTTACTCTTTGCATTCTGATTTCAGCAATTGGTTTCTAAATAAGAGTCCAAAACTCCTTGTCTGGGCACAAAATGTAAATTGCAGAGAAATTAATCTCAGATTTAGAAATAAGTTATGGATTCAGTATTTGTTATAAAATATCTTAAGTCCAGACCTCTATCCCCAGTCTCCTTTACCTGAGTCACATGTGATTCATGCTGACTAAAGAGCAGGTCTTAAGATGACCAGCAAAAACATTGTATCTTGAACAACCAATTTCCCATTATCGCATCTGAATACTGAGAGCAAACCAAACCAGTTAACCTAATAGAAATGACCTCAGCTTTTCATGGCTTTATTTTTTTTAATATTTGTATAGAATGAGGCTTATTTATTTAGCTCTTCAACTGATTTTTAAAGCCTTTATTGTATTTCATTCCATTTGGTTAGTACCCCTGTGGATGTACTTTCTATCCATTTTTACCCTACAGTCTGTTCCAAGAAGTAATTTAGAATTGCATCCCCTGGGCCACAACATTCCCAGGTTCCAGTTGAGTTTGGCCAATGGGAGGCACCTGCAGCAAATCAGAAGCAGGTGGAGAGAGAAATTGGGGTACTTCTCTGATGGGTTCCTTCCACAGTGGGCCATGATTTGCCAGAGACTGTGCCCCTTTACTGCTGCCTACAGCTGCTCTTCTACAACTTCATCCCTTGGCTTCTTCCCCTGGCTTCTTTAGGCTTCCAGGTGATAGTACATTAGTAGATAGTAGATAGAAGATTTCCTGCTGCTGCTGGCCCTGGAATGCTGACTTATGATGTTTCCCATTAATCATTCAAACAACCTTTGATGGTTCCCATTAATCCTGTCCAATCCATTGCAAATATCTTTTCATTAAATTCTCTGCAATAACACTTTAGAGGTGCCACCTGTTTTCACTCTGGCTTCTGATACAATACAGTGTATTCTGATATAAAACAGCTTATTTTAATATAATACAGAATTATATCAGAATACACTGATACATCTAAGTTAGATGTATCTAATTTTAGTTTTAAGTGCTTGAATTTATTGTCAAGAATGAAAAAGTGTATCTATTGAATACCCCTAAAAAGCAGTAAATCTAGCAAGGTTTTATGTTCATCTAACCTTCTTCCCATCATTTTTTTTTTATTATTGATGTCATCTGGCATTATCTATTATTATGTTATATTATAATATATAATATTATGTATCGTTATTATATATCACATATTCTTATTAACTTTAAAGTTATTTTACTAAGTAATTTGAGAATGGTGTATAATATTTCAATTCAATTGACATTTGTAAATGATAGTTGCTATTATTTAGGTCAACTAAGATATTTATTGTGACTTCCTTGAAGCATTATTTCCTCATCCTTGAATTTCTGCTTTCATTTGCACACTTGATAGATTTCAGTCTATTTTTGAGGGTTAGGATATATGAATGGCATGTGGTATAAACCTTTATAAACCAGAAAAAAAAACCCTTATGTGATCTTCATAGCTTTCTATACAATACTTGCATCAAAGATTTTTCTTCTCAAATTGCTCTAGACATTGTGCCCTAGTTCTAATGTGTTAGCGTCATGACAGAAAAATATATGAGGTCATTTTTATTTGTTTTCATAGGAATAATATTCTACTTGAATTATTTTAAATTTGAAAATATGATATGTAAAAATTTTTACCAGACTTTTGTTTAACAAAAGTCACGTTTTGCTTCTTTTGACTAGTACCATATGGTAGGCCGTTTGATACTGACCATTTTAATCTATAATTAAAATTTTATCTCAAAAATTTTATGATTAAATATATATTTTAAATTATTGCTTCTATTCCTTATACGTGTTCTCACTCTTTCTCAAAACTTATCTTCTGATTTCCTGTGTTCTATCCTACTTCTATAGCATCACTTAATCTATTGTACTCTTTAACAATACAAATGTAATATACAGTACTACCTTATTATGGTTTACTTATGCTACTACCTTATTTCATATAGTATTTTCATCTCAGTCTGAAAATCTGTCTTACAATATAAAATTATATTTTAATCTTTTTTTCATGGAGTCAACTTTTCCAGTTTTGAGAAATCTCAAAGCTCAGTGATTTCTAAAGTATACTTCCCAAAATAACCTTTTTCAAAAGTGTTCTGTGTTTATATTTACTATCGCTCATGCTTTGTAACATTATTTGGTCCTATATGGCCTGTTTCCATTTACTTAATTGGAAGTTAAGTACAATTAACTTAATTGTTATTCTCTTCTACAATCTCTAGTTTCTGAAGGTGGACACTTTTCACAGCCAGAGTTCTATCTAGTCATGTGTGGCATTTCTGATGTAAAACAATAGATTCAATGGAGGATGCTTTTATCTAATCTTGGAAGACTATTTTTACATGTCAAAAGTTACTTACCCAGGAAAAAGTATGTTTGAATCAGAATGAATGTCTCCAGAAGAGTCAAGGGGCACCAACTACAATGGCCTTATTTGACTGGCTAACATGGCAAAAAAAAAAAAAAAAAAAAAAAGAAGGCTTATGCTTTCACTTTTCTCCTTTTTGATGTCTGGCATTAACTGTATTCTCAAATTCCTAAACTCTGTCTATAGAGTATGTTTCTCTTTAGATTTTTTTCCAGATTTATTGAGATATAACTGACATTTAAAATTGTGCAAGTTTAAGATGATGATTCAATGTGATAATTTGATACTGTGTGTATTGCAAAATGGCCACCAGAGTGGGGTTAGCTAACACCACCATAACCTCACATAATTACCATTTCTTTTTTTTTTTTTTTTTTTTTTTTGGTGAGAAAATTCATGATCTACTCTCTTAGCAACTTTCAAGTGTATAGGATAGTATTGTTAACTACAGTCACTCTGCTGTACATTCCATCCCCAGAACGTACTCATCCCATAACTGGTAGTCTGTACCCTTTACAGACAAGTCCTCATTTCCCTGACTCACAACCCCTGCTAACCACCATTCTGTTCCCTGTTTCTATGATTTTGGCTTTTTTAGATTCTACATATAAATAATATCACACAGTATTTCTCTTTTAGATTATGTTTTAAAAAATATGTTTCAAAAATTGTTCAGAGACAAGGAAGAAGATGTTGCTCATGGTAACTGATGAGTAGTGGTGAGTACTTCCTTGAGTCGTATTATTCCACAGTAATGTTGAAGGATAAAAGCAATATAGAAAATTGTTTATTAGACAGGTGTCCACAGTAATCAAATTTTCAGCAAATAATTTACATTTGTGTAGCTGAATAACACAGAGATTCATCTATTTAAAGTGGAAAGTTGTACAGAAAAACAAT
This sequence comes from Physeter macrocephalus, assembly GCF_002837175.3. Lineage (NCBI taxonomy): Eukaryota > Metazoa > Chordata > Mammalia > Artiodactyla > Physeteridae > Physeter > Physeter macrocephalus. Next base: position 31,090,109 of record NC_041221.1, on the reverse strand, counting down.
GAGTTAATGTTGGAAAGGTATAGGGCCAACATATGGCAAGTTATGGGTCCAGTTTAGGGAGGTTGGACTTTATTTTTCCAGGAGAAAATATTTTTTGTTTTTTCTTCCCTTGGAATTATCAAGATGTAATTATCAAGATGCAGGGGGTTGGAAAAGAAGCAACCGGATGCATGGAGAAAAGTTAGAAGAATGAACCATATGGGGCTGCATAGAAAGGAAGTGACATTGGTTGAAACTGGGAAAATATAATCTGTAAATTGATGAGAAATTACAACAGCATACCATTCTGATAGAAGGTTTATGCTCTTCTCTGATGTTTTCTCAAAGAATTTGAAAGTTTACATTTCTCTTGTGGCATTTAAAGTATTAATTGTTCTATTTGCATGCAAATTATCACTTTATAAGAAAATAAGCTCCCCATGAAGCAAGACTATATCTGAATCATCTTTATATCTTATAAATGTAACAATATGACATAAAGCTCTCTAAAAATGTGATAGATTTATACAATTTTAGAAATGGAATTAGGAGTTTCTAATCCCTTTCTACTAAGATTAAAAAATTGAGACTCAGAGACTTAATGTCTTATTCAAGGTCACAGAACAAAAATAGTTACTGAGCTGGAGTTTGATATCAAGTTTTCTAATTCCTAGGAGAAATCAATTTCCATCATAGCATGCTGGATTATTAACTGAGAGGATAATAAAGAAACTGACAAATAAAATCAAAAAATTTTGAGTAAAATTATAAATTATAAAACATTTTCTAAAGTCTTTATGTTTCACTAAAACAAGCTTATAAACTAATTGTAACATTAAATAGCTTCAAATATTACAGCTATGGGAGATCCCAATTCACATTAATGCAAATTCATTTATAGGTAAAAACTTACCTATGGTGAAAAATAATTTCACAATTAAAGATGGGAAAATGTTCAAGCTGAAAATCCAGTAAGCAGAATTATCTAGGAAAAAATACCACTGCTGTTTTCACATTTATCCATTTAATTTTTTTAAATGGCATATAATATAGGGGAAAATAGAAATATTAGAAATATATATATTAGTTGCCTCCCTGGGATATTACTCATTTAAAAAAAAAGATTTTCTTAGGACTTATCCATTCAATAAACATAATTCTATAACATGATTTGAATATCAAGTTATATTTCATCATTTTAAAATCTCCTTCGAACTTAGTAATTAATGCCAATAGTGTTTAATGTTTGGTTTAATGTTCATTTTTAAAGCCACATTTTTATAGTAAAAGTGTAAATGCTATAAATCAACAAATGCATTTGTGAGATCACAATTATTATATCTGACTTATTTATGAGGAATGCTACAGAGAGATGGTGCCAGGAATCTAAATACCATATTTTAAAGTTCAAGAGCATTAACAGTTCCTGTAACCCCCTAAAGGATATAAATACTTTAAAATGGTCAAGTTAGGTGGAAATATTAATCCTATGGAGCTACAGACAGAAAGATTTGAATATGTGTACCATAGTTTTCTTATTAGATATACTCATAAAGTGGATATTTTACCACACTGTAATTTTATATGTCAATTACACATGTCTACATTTTAATCACAAAGACTATATATTTTAAAACAATTTTGAATAGAGAATAAGAATTATAACTAGACGTAGTAAAATCAACCTGCTATTTCTCAAACGGGAAGATAGGAGGATGCCAGTTGCTGCCCCAAACTCATTCTCCTTAAGGAATTACTTTGTCTCCCTTTTCACTCTTTCTTCTCCTGAAAGCCAGAACGTGGAAAAGAGAAAAGACCCTAGGGCATGAAAGAGCAGCAAGAGAGGAGGAGCCTGGATTAGTGAATGATCATGTAGAATGTAGCTGCCTACCCACCCTGGACCACTGATCTGCTTTGAACTATTACATAAGAGAAAACTAACCTTCTACCTTATTTGAGATTCTACATGGTAGTCTTCCTATTACTGTAGCTTAGTCTCTACACTAAGTAACACAAACAACACATAAAATTGAAAATGTCGGGAAGTTTGGCAAACAGAGTATGGGATAACTGACATCATAAAAGACTTAAAATATACCTATTACCTTGTGAGCAGGTAATAGATCATAAATATCTAGGCCATGTTTATTAAAAACCAATCACATGTTTCAAGTCGGTTAGCAAACATTTGGTCCTGTCCAGAACATCCTTAAGACATTTGGTCCACACCAAAAGGTCCTTGAGATTTGGACTTGTCCAAAATCACTTGGCATAGACCTAATATACTCACAAACATTTTAGATAGGACCAAATCTCAAAGGCCTTTTGGCATGGACCAAAGTATTATGGAACAAATATCTTAACAGATGCTTTGGAGAGGACCAAAGTGTCCTGCAAGGTTCACATCAAGTCATCCATTTTAAGACTTCTTCACAAGTAAGAATACTCAAGTAGAATATACTTAAACTGAGCAAAACAAAAATTTTATTCTCATGATGATGGATTTCACTGCTACAAAATTCAAGGCAGACCCAAATGTGAGCACCATTAAAAGCTACATAATAGCAAAAGGTAAGTGACTAAGTGAAATTCATTATTTCTTCCCTGAGCTACAGTAACAAGTGATGGGAGAGAAAAGGGCAAACTTTCATAATGAGTATAGTCAGAGCAAACTTTTCAGATAAAATTTTGAATCATTTGCAAGTCCCTAGTTTTATATTAATGTGACAGGCAAAAATATGCACCATAAAAGTATAATAATGTATTCATTAGTCTTTTTTATTAGTTTGAACATATCTTTTGAGAAACTAGAAATAGTCTTATTGCCTATAAATGAAGATGCACTATGTTTAAAAGCCGTTCTTTTGCAGAAAATTTATTATAATAAAATTATAAAAGCATGAAAACAATTCAACGTGTGCTCCCACAAGGCTAACAGGTTCTAACTAATCCATTTAGTTAAACAATTAGTTTCAGTTTGTAAAAAACATAGTGGTTAATCCATTTTTTGCCAGTGTGTCATTTTAGACATGCAAAGATGCATTAATAGTGTCATAAAGCATGCATAACTAACATCTCCATGGGATGCTTTATGATCTTCTAATTTGCATAAGGTATAAACAGAATGTGTGAGAGAAGAATGGATATAATAAATGTTAGCTCTGGAGGACTGAGGTTACCTAAAGTACAGCAAATAAAAAATGGTTTGTTTCATATCCAAGTTTCAACTCTTCTCACGTGGGTTATTAATTATATTGTAAGCCATTAAAAAACAAAATGAGGATGTTAAGGAATGCATGCTCATAAAATAGAAAGCTAAGAAAGGTATGGTAACACGTGTTTTCTGTTTATTATATGAATATTTTTAAAATGTTTATTATGTGAATATTACATAAGACAACGGATATACGTAGCGTGCATAAAATTGGACATAAATTGCTTAAGTAGTGATACACTTGAGCTGGGGCAGCCCAGACGGTCATTACAAGGTGTCATTGTCCCAGTGTCTCTGGTCAGTAAAAGCTCTGGTTTCACCTTTGACAGGGGTTATCATCTTATCCTTGCTACCAAAGAATTAGCACAACAAAACATTTCCACTCAACAGCTTGGCAGGCACCTAAAATGTGTGTAAAGGAGAGGCAGAAAGCTGTCAATCCAAAAAAAAAAAAGAGAGAGAGATATAAGAAGCTACTTCCAAGTTTTAAGTCTTTAGAAGTAGGCTATTGAGACACTTTGGAGAATTTACTTGGGAATTTTTGTTTGAAGACCTAGTATTTATAGTAGACATTGAACAACTGCAGAAAAGATATAAAAATCACTGTGAGTGCCTTAATAAAAGTGTCTGTACGCTCCTCGTCAGTATGTTAGATGTTGAGGAAAAGCTTTTATCTAGACTGGGAGCCAGAGCTGGTTGCTTTTATGGTTTGTGCACTCTGTGTTTTGATAAACAAAAGAAATATGGTTCAAATGAAAGGTAGAGCAAAAAGGAAAAACCGGTTTCTAAGCAATGGCACAAAAATCAGAGTTCTTAGCTTCGGAGGATTGAGAGGAGAGAGTTTGAAAGTGTCCCCTGAGGTACTGAAACATAAAAGCAGGCAGAGCTTTATCAGGCATCTAACAAGTCACTGCTGGGATGGCCATTTCATGGTGCCTAGTCAGTTCAGACAAGAAAGGCACACAATAGCTCTTGCTTCATGGAATAACAATGGAGCAGGATACAAAAAGATTAGCAAAACTTGAACTATCAAAATATAAGAATTAAAGAGGGAGAGGAAGCAAATCATACCAAAAATGGTGGAAGTCTGAAATTTCTTTGCTAGTAAACCCTTAAAATGATCTGTAGACAAAAAAGAACACCATGGAAAGTTCTACCCACTGAATGAAAGAACCTAGACTCTAGAAAATGCAAACCAGATAAGCAGTATCTTCTATGCAGTGGTTCTTAAAGTGTCGTTCCCAGGAGGAACACCAGTATTAGCATTGCTGGAAACTAGTTAGAAATGCAAATCTCAGCCAGGCTCAGCACCTGCTAAGTCAGAAACTGGGGGTATGGCCCAGTAATCTGTATTTTAATAAGCCTTACAGGTAATTCTGATGCACACAAAAATTTAAGGCCCATTGCTCTATGGATTACTGCCTTACTCTTTCTGGATTTGTAGCAAATTAAAATGCACAAATTATTTCCTTTCAGTGCTCTGTTAAAGGCTTTTTGTTCTCATTAAAATGCAATGTTTATCTAATAAAATAAAAGAAAAATTCAGATTGAAATGAAATGTATATATGATTTCCAGTAACTTCCATAATTTCCCAGAAACACTGAAATTCTTTCATGAACCTAGGGACCCCCATCATGAGATTATTGACACTTTGGCCTCATGGTGATGACTTGGAGACATACTGGCCAGTTTAGGACTTACTTAACAAACACCATGGACCTTAACCTACTAAAGCTGATCTAGTACTGCCCCTGCTGAAAAACCAACCTACCAGTCACAGAGACCAGAGCTGAGTCCCCATTATGATGGGGCCATACTTCAAGGAGAACAATCAGCCAGTTGGTGGCCAGTTGGGAGGCAGCACTGTGTAAGGATAGGATGCCATTCTTCAGGAGAGAACATGTGCACTCAGAGACCTCTGTATGGCATTATCTCCCCACTAGTAAGAATTCAAGAGTCCACAAACCAATGGGTAAATGTAGGAGTGGCCACTTAGTGTCTGTACACTCTTAGCATTGCTGGGGGAATTTGTGTTTCCCATTCATGCGATGCTTGGATCCTGTTACTGAATGGGACAGAGAGACACAGCAAAAGTCCCATTTATTAAAATCTATAGCTCCCACATGGACATTTTAAGCTCCTTACGTTCGGGGAACAGCAGGCAAGAATAGAGTTGCTAACTTGCCAGCGCTAACAGATCCTGAACATTGGGAGAAGAATGTACATGATGGAGGCAGAGAGGAAAATGTTTAGAACCAGGTGACTTGCTTGGCGCTGCTTTGAACACCCTCGTCTAATTGCGACTGTAAATGACAGGTACAATAACCACAGCCTCAGGAGGATATGGTGATCAGGGTTGAGATTCCTTATGGATGAGGTTGTAGGTGAGACCATGAAGACAGAAAACATTAAGGAAGTGTGAAAAGACATAAGAGACATAAGGCAAAGAGGCTTAAGGAAATAACAGAGAAGGCACACATAGTAAAATTGGAAAGAAATCTAGGACAACATTTCATACATAATGAAAGCTTATAACAAATTGATAAATTCCTAAATAAATCAAAAGTGATTCAAGAAGAAACAGAAAATAAGAATCCATCTAAAAGCGTTAAAGAAATAGAAATGTTAAACAATTTAAAAACTATATGATTCAATTCAACAGATATGTTCTATGAAACATTCACAGAAATGTTAGCATTTAATTTATGTGCACACTATTTTCAGATATAGAAAAAGAAAGTGTCTCTATTTCTTTAATTCATTTAATGAAGCATTCACACCGAAGATGGTATGAGAAAACTTCAGCCAATTTCACTTATGAGCAAAGATGTTATCCATTAATAAAATAAGAGTAAATTAACTTCAGCAATGTATTTTTAATAGGGCTTTTAATGTTTGTTTAATAGAAGGAATGCAAGGATATTTTACTATAGTAAAACATTAATATAATATATATTAATCAATTAGAAAAAAATACAAAAATAAAAATAAATCAGATATGATAATAAAGAATATGATAAAATCAAATACACATACATAATTTTAAACTTTGAGGAAAATAGGAACATGAGGAAATTTTTAAATTTGAAAAAGGGTATATATCAAACACATACGTCAAAAAATCTGTGAAACTTAAGAATAAACAAAACAAGAATGACTATCATCATCATTACTCTTCATAATCTTATGAAAGTTTGAGGCAGTTCAATAAGACAAGATAAATAGATAAAAGCATAAAGGCTTGAAACAAACAAAATTATAAATATCCGTAATTATTATTTTTGTCAACACAGAAATTAAAGAGGCTCTATAAACTATTAAAAGTAAATAAATTTAGAAAGTTTACCTGATATAGATCAATATACAAAGTCAGTAACATTTCTATACACAGCCAAAAAATATTGATAATGTAATTAAAAGTGTAATATCAATCAGAGAAAAAACAAAAGCCATAAGCTTATTGAATTTAGTCTAACAGCAACAATAACAACAACAACAAAAAAAACCTTTAGAGAAAAAAAAATAGTTATTGTCTTAGTCCGTTTGGGCTGTTGTAACAAAATACCATTGACTGGGTGGCTTATAAACAGCAGTTTATTTCTCACAGTTCTGGAGGCTGGAAGTCTGAGATCAGGGTGCCAGCGTGGTTGAGTGAGAGCCCACTTCCATGCTGCAGACTTGTCCTTGTATCCTTACGTGGCAGACGGGCCTAGGGAGCTGTATGGAACCTGTTATAAGAGCACTAATCCCATTCATGAGGGCTCCCTCAGGTCTAATCACCCCAAAGACCCTACCTCCTAAAACTATCACCTTTAGTAGGTTAAGATTTTAACCTATTCTGGAAGGACACAAACACTGAGATCATAGTAGCTGTCAAAAATCATAAAATATCATATGACATCACTTATGTGTAGAATCTAAAAAAATGATACAAATGAACTTGTTTACAAAACAGAAATAGACTCACAGATGTAGAAAACATACTTATGGTTAACAAAGGAGACGGGAGTGGGGGAAGGACAAATTAAGAGTTTGGGATTAACAGATACACACTATATTGTATATAAAATAGATAAACAACAAGGGCCTACTATATAACACAAGGAACTACATTAAATATCTTGTAAAAATCTATAATGGAAAAGAACCTGAAAAAGAATATATATTTTATATGTATATATATATGAATGATTTGCTGTACATCTGAAACTAACGCAACATTGTAAATCAACTCTACTTCAATTAAAAAAATAGAAAATCAAAAAAACAACAAATAAAAACATGAAAGAAAACCCACATGGAGAACATTTTTTTTTTAGGCTTATGAAGATGATAGTTCTTGGTCATATGAACTACAAATGCAGTACAGTATTTAAAATTCCTAAAGGTTCTTTACAAAATTTAGCCAAATGATCCTAAAATATACAAGTATGAGCAAATGTGGAAAGAATAACCAAGGAAAACTTAAGATTAATAAGTAAGGATTTTCCTTACCAGTTAATAAGATTTACTATAGTCAAGAATTATATATTATTATGAGAGTAATCATAAAGCACAGAGTCAAGAATCAGAAATTATGCAAATTTTGTATATGATGATTTGACATCATTACCAAAATAGACATTGGTACTATTAGTGCTGTGGCAAATTTTTTAAAGATAAAATTATACCTATCTCTAATGCCATATGCATTAATATCAATTTCAAATCATTCAAAGACACAGAAAAAAAAAGGGTAAAGAGGACGCTAAAAAACTTTTAGAAGATAATATAGATGAATGTCCTTTTAATATTAGGAAAAATGATTGCTAAATTTGACCACATTAAAATTTGAAATTTTTGACTATTTTAAGACATCATAGGACTTCCCTGCTGGCGCAGTGGTTAAGAATCTGCCTACCAATTGACACAGGTTCGAGCCCTGGTCCGGGAAGATCCCACATGCCGTGGAGCAACTAAGCCCGTGTGCCACAACTACTGAGCCTGCATGCCGCAACTACTGAGCCCGTGTGCCACAACTACTGAGCCCGCGTGCTGCATCTACCAAAGCCCACACACCTAGAGCCCGTGCTCCACAACAAGAGAAGCCACCACAATGAGAAGACTGCACATCGCAAGGAAGCGTAGCCCCCGCTTCCCACAACCAGAGAAAGCCCGCGCGCAGCAACGGAGACCCAACACAGCTAAAAAAAAAGGCATCGTAAACTCATTTAAAAGTTAAGGTATAATTTTAAAATATTCCAACGCACATACTTATAAATATTATTTGTCACAATATATAATAAACCACAACAAATTAATAAGAAAAGATAAATGATCCAATAAGGAATTGGAAAAAGTATATGAATAGGCAATTCAAATCACGAGAAACCAATATGGGTGATTAACATAGAAAATATGCTAATTTTCAATAGTAATCAGCAAAAGGTAAATTAAAAGAACTGTGGTAGGTAGAATAATGACCCCCTAAGATACAAAGGCCCTGATCCCTAGAAACACTTGGTGTTACATGGCAAAAAGGACTTAAGCAGATGTGATTAAGGGTATAGGCCTCACCGTAGGGACAGTAGCCTGGATTATCTAGGTGGGCTCAACCTGATCAAATGAGCCCTCGAAGCAGAGAACTTCTCTAGCTGGAATGAGAGAAATAAGGCATAAGAAGTCTAAGAAGTTCCAAGTGCGATGGGACTGGGCCTACTGTTGCTGGAAGGGAACCACATGGGGAGAATGAGAAGGAAGGCAGGCAGCCTCTCAGAGCAAAGCCTGGTCCTTGGCCCACAGCCAGTAAGGAAAAAGGGACCTGAATTCAGCCAACAACCAGATTGAGTTTGGAAGTGGAATCATCCAAAGAATCTAGAAAAAAAACACAGACCTGTAAACACCTCGATTTTTCCCTTGTGAGATTCTAAACACAGAACCAGCTGAGACAGTATTCCTAGACTTCTGATCTACAGAACTGTGACATAATAAATGGTTGTTATGTTAAGCCACTAGATTTGTGGTAATTTGTTATGGTAGCAATAAAAATCTAATACAGGACCAATGAAGTATTTCCTACCCATCAGCATGGCCAAGATTATACTAAGTCTTGATGAAGATGTGAGAAACAGGAATATATACACAGCTAGTGTGTTGGTAGGAGGGTAAGTTATGATGATCTCATAGAAAGCAATTAGTCTTTATCTGGTTAGATTGAACATGTGCCTATCTTTGGACCCACAGATTCTACTTCTAGGTATCTGTCCTAGAGATGAGTACTCATGGAGACATATATTAGAATGCTTTCTTATTTTGTAATAATTTTAATGATTAAAAAATGGACAAAAACCTAATGATCACTCATTAAAATGTAATGAAAGAGTAATGGTTTATTCATTTAATGGAATGCTAGGCAACAGTTGTGACTGTTTCACATCTCATATAATAATTATAAGAAGATAAAAATATTTAACAGGTTTCTTACTCCATAGAAGGCAGTATTCTAGATACCTAACATATATTAACTCTTTGAATCTTCACAGCTATTTGATGTAGGAGCAATAGTTATCCTAATTAAAGATGAGAATACCAGACTAGTGGAGATCATCAACAAAGAGGACTCCAGGTTTGACCATTTATATTATAGTTTATGTGAATGATGTCACATAGATTTGAGCAGTATGTAAGCTGTGGCATGCTATGTGGAGGTCTTGAAGGTAAATACGGTTTATCAATATTAGAACTTGGACTCCATCCCAAGCAGTGTGACTCCAGGATTCGTGCTCTTAACTACCACATTACAACTGTTTTCAGTATCCAGTTATTAAGCCCCTACTATTATATTCCAGGCACTGTGTGAATACTTAACAACAACACAGATAGTGGATCAATAAGGACTTCGTCATGTTGAAATATGCAGTCTAGGGATGGGGGTGGGAATAAATATGCTGTCATAGCATAAAGTGATGAAGTTCAGAATGGGATGCACTGGGTATAATGGCAACACATGGTAGGGGACCCCAATTTAGGCTCGGGTAGAGGGACTGAAGAAGGCCTAAAACAAAAGACATTGAAAACAGTTTCAATAAAAAGGTAGGTTCACAGTAGATGAAGAAATGCACAGGAAGTGCCCATTCTCAGAGAGAGAGAGAGAACCGTGAAGGTCTTCCTTATAGAAGGATTTATGTATATCCAATGCCTTCATTAAAATTAAAAAGGCCCATCAGATCCTTGCCTACAGATGTCACAGTAAATGGCACAGAATGTTAAAAGGAGATACGTGACATTCAAGCATTCAGTCTCAAAGCTGGCCATTACTGAGGCTCTTTTTTAAGTATTAGAAGTGTTTTAAACCAAACCTCATTGCTTTATCCACCACTGGAGTTGAAATAATGTGTGAGTGTGGAGGCGAAGGGTGGTAATTTCACAAAGAAACAAAGGTCTTTGTCTCCTGATTCCCAGGAAAGAGAGCCTATGTAGAGAAACATGTATCATGTGTGATAAGTACGCTGAGTGGTCATCTAAGCCCACTCCCACATGCATGCCTCAGCAAAATTACAAAGGAATATAGGTAATCATCAATATCACTCATGAAAAATTAAGGTCCCGAATATTAAACCTATGCATGCCAAAAGACTACTGAATATGATTTTGGCCTTTTAGAAGAAAACTGTGTTGTTCTAAAAATAATAATAAATAAAAGATCTGAAATTGTTTCACAAGAAAAGCAGGAGAAAAGTAGAAGCAAATTTTCACATTTTCTAATTCTGGTAAATTAATTTTTTATTTCCTAAGATAGGTATTAATGTTTAGCAACATTCCAAAAATAATTATGCAGAATTATATCACGGCGTATATTTGTTTCAGGGGGAATTTTGTTTGTTTGTTTTAATAATGGATGTTGGAAAAAAGACAATCTAGAGCTTTAGGGCTGTGATTTTCTTCCATTGCCTAGCAACATGTACAAATATAGATCTGCAGAAGCAAAATTAGTGACCTTTCTTTTGTGCTTGCCTCTAACATGTATAAGGAATCTTTGATTATTTTAGTATTACTCATAAATTTGGAGGGCACTCTGGACCCAGACGTTGTATTGTCTTGTTTTTCAGTGTATATTTTACATGAGCCAATAGCCTGCTGTATCTCAGGAAAAAAAATAGAAAAACAAAAACAAAAAAAGTAGTTACATATTAAAACTTAACATCCTTAATTATTATTTTAGTAATATTTCTGATTTTAAGAATGTGGTTATTACACTATGCAATGTGAGAGGCTCATCTATCATATGCATTCTTAAGAAAAAAAATTTTAGTAATATTCTATTATGCTATGAGACTGTGTTAGTAAAGAGCTTTCCCAGAAGAGTGAAGTATCACATAGAAGTCTTGGTTACAAGAGGGATAATTTGAAAATTAGCTCTCTACCTGAGAAAGTTAGCTGCTATTTTATACACAGGTTGTAGTAAAGAGGATTAACCCCTATGGGAACCATTTAGCACTATCTGGCAAAGTTAGACACATACAACCTACAACTTAGCAAATGCAGCCCTCAGTACATAACCCAGACGCACACTCATGCAAGTGTACAAGGAAATATATAGCAAAAGTTTTGTAGCTGCTGTATTAGTGTTCTATTTTTGTGTAACATGTTACCATAAACTTAGTGGCTTAAGTTAGTGCAAATTGATTATCTTGCAGTGTCCATGAGTCAGAAGCTAGGTCCTTTGCTCGGGGTCTCCCAAGGCTCAATCCATGTCAGCCAGGGCTGGGATCTCATCTGAGGCTGGAGATCCTCTTCCAAGCTTATTTAGATAGTTGGCAGGAAGTAGTTCCTTGTGACTGTAAGCCTGGACCTCAGTTCCTAGAGGTTGCCCCTCTCCATAGGCAGTTCACACCATGGGCACTTGCTTATTTAAGGCCAGCACAAGTATATTTTTCATGTTTTGAATCTCTTCCTTTAGGTAAAATCTGGCCCCTCTTAAGGGCTCACAGATTAGGTCAAGCCCACCTAGCATGATCTCCCGTTTGATTAACTCAAAGTCAATTGATTTTCAACCTTAAATTCATTTCCAAACCTCCTCAGCCTTTGGCTTAGAATGTTACCTAATTATCGGAGTGAAATCTATCATATGCACAGTCTTGTCCACAATCACTAGTAGGGAATCATACACGGTATATACACCAGAGGTTAGACATCTTGGGGGCCATCTCAGATTTCTGCCTACCACACAGCTTTACTAAAAATAGAAAAAATATATGAGATCAACATGAGAGTTAATTATAAATTATGTTAGTATCAAACAATGGAAGAGTATTCAATAGTGAAAATAAATAAAATAAAGCTACTTTTGTCAACATGGATGGATCCCATAAAATAAAACGATTGAGGGCTTCCCTGGTGGCGCAGTGGTTGAGAGTCCGCCTGCCGATACAGGGGAGGCGGGTTAATAAATAAATAAATAAATAAATAAATAAATAAATAAATAAATAAATAAATAAATAAATAAATAAATAAATAAATAAATAAATAAATAAATAAATAAATAAATAAATAAATAAATAAATAAATAAATAAATAAATAAATAAATAAATAAATAAATAAATAAATAAATAAATAAATAAATAAATAAATAAATAAATAAATAAATAAATAAATAAATAAATAAATAAATAAATAAATAAATAAATAAATAAAATGATTGAAAACAGAAAGATGCAGAGAAAAAAAGGGGAGGGGGAAAGGCAATAAACCATATAAAGTTTAAATTCAGTAAAACTATGTAGTATATTGTTGGGAATATACACAGGGGCATGATAATATCCAAATTCAGTTTAATAGTCACCTCTGGGAGGAAGGACAGGGCTAAGATCTAAAAGGGTACATAGAGGTCTCAACCCATAATTGTGACATTTTTCTGTTTTAAAATAGGTGATGGGTACATTGAGGTTTATTATAGTATTTTTATTCATATTTACTCAATAAATATATTTTTCAATAAATATTAAAAATATAGACTTAGCCAAGGAAACCTTTCATGATCTACATCCATAACACTCAGGCAGAATCAGTGGCTTCTTTCTGGGTGATCTTGAAACAATGGTGTTTAATTCTTGCTGTCTATTGACTCCTTTATCTAAACAAACTGAAAATAGAATTTGAAAGTATAAACTGTTAAAAAGCACAATCTGCTCTGACTGAACCGGTGCAAGGAGGATGTGGGAGAGAGGACAGAGAGGGTGAAGACCTCAGACTTCCATTCTTTTGCCCCTTCCACAAAGAGCATCTGAGTGTGTGATTCACAATCCACAGAATGCAACCACTGCTCCATAACTTTATATGTCACTTTACATATGTCTCCATTACGACATTAACCATCCTAAGAATTAGTTCCCATATGTCTGTCTGCCCTGCAGGACTTTGAACATCGTTCCACCTCTACAACTAGTTTTTTTCTTTCTTTCTTTCTTTTTTGGCCATACTTGGTATCAATGAATGTTTCTTAAATGTGTTACTGAGAGCTTCTGGGTGAAATTCAGATTCAAGACACACAAAACACCTTGAATAGTTCAATAGGAAAAGAATTAATACCTTTTATTAATTTAACATGCTTAGCGCTTTTTAGCCGTGGTTGCGTGGGGTGGAGGGTGTGATGAAAGAACTCCAAATGATGTTTGAAGGGAGGACTTTAGAAAGGCTTGCCCATTAGAATGGTTATTTAAGTGAACATATGTCCTACAAAACTCCATCTCATAACACTTTATAGCCCACTTTTAGCGTCATAGTTTCTCACCCGAATCTTCAATTCAGCTCCTTCATTTTAATGGTATTGGGTCACCGTCTCTGTCCCTCTCAGGATTTGATGCCATCTACTTCATCACCCTTCTCCCTTTCCAATTTTTAACTATATTGATTTAAAACATCTGCTTATATTTAACTACCATCTAAAAATTGAAGAAATGAAAGTGGTATATTCAGATAAGAGACCCTTAAGTTAAATGGCTTGAAGAACACACTCTACCATTTTGATGACTTCAGCATGGTAGACCCAAGAGCAACCTCTGGGGAAATATCAAAATTTAGAGAGTGAAATTTTAAAATATTAGAAAAACAACACATAGCTTAAAATTCACACAGGAAAGTACACTTTCACATGAATCAATAAGAAAGGGTATGTGTATCTTGTCAACATTACGGGATACTAATAGCAATCAGTAAAGATGAGGACTGGGAAAAGATAATCCTTACTTCAAAATGCTGACTTAGTTGCTCCTTCATCCCCGCTCGCATTGCTATTTGTTCATCCCTTTATCATAGCATTTACAATGTTGTATTTTCAATATTAGGTTTTTTCCTGAGCTCATGTCTCTCCAGACACTCTATACTAGCATTGTTCTTCCAGCTTGTGACTTAGTTCTGGATCATGAAATGAGAGCAACAGTCAGATCAAATGTCTCTTGTCCATGGACTGTGCCATGCATGATGTGGTTCTGGAAAGCTCTCTTCACCCATGTGACCAAGACCAAGGGACATATCCCAAAAGATGCTCAGACTCTGATTAAATCACCCACCTGCCCTGACTGTTCCTGGAGTACCTGGGGTTAGAATAGCTTCATCTCTGCTGTCAGCAAAACAGATTCTAAAATCCTTTCCTTTCCTTTCTTTCTCCTCTTTCCTTTATGAGTTTGCTAAGGTTACTGTAAGTCAGGGCATAAATATCAGAAATAGTATTTGGGAGCTAAAATTGCAGAAACAGTTTCTAAGGTAATCAGAAAATATTAATAATATAGAGTGAAGCACTGTGCCGAAACGTTACGTACAGCATGCTGTGTAACACCTGAAGCAACACTATCAAGTTGATACTCTTGTCCTGATTTTTATGGGAAATAAAAACAGACTCCAACAACTTATGTCCTTGATGTTACAGAAAATAAAAAATCCTGGAGACACTATCTGGAAAAAGAAACTATGACTTTAAAATTCCAAAAAGCATGTACTTTTCCACTCTATGACTTGGCATCTTCTCCTAACAATAGATGTTTACAGAGAAATATACTTGTCTACTCTTACCTTTTTCCCAGTTGCCCTTATTAGGTGGTCTCACAGGAGATCTCTTGAATTCTCAAAATTCGAATCAGCTGTTTCACAACCTCTGTGCGGGCAGCTCAATCATGATATTGACAAATTACTCTTGAGTTATATTCGGTTTATCAAAGCTGAATGACAGAATGAGGTCCATGGTATCTTTCAAATTTTGACATCAATTTACTCTTTAGGTATGGGTTCCTGAGTAACATTTTGATCCTTCGGGAGGCAAAATCACTTATACTCCCAATCCAATGATATTAGGTCTTTGTTGTTTTGGTTCCCTCTAATTATCCTTTGTTGGTTCCTTTACCCATTCTGAAAGTTTGAAAATTCTGACACCTGAAAAGCCCATCTTTACTTTTGGTCCATTTCATGAAGGCAGTAAAGACACAGAGACAGGAACCTCTGGAGTCAGGATCTTTGTTTAACTGGAGGTACCAGTTACTTTCTGTGTGACTTTGAGCAAGTTATTTAACTTCCATATGACTCAACTTCCTCATCTGTAAAATGGGGTTATGGAAACATACCTACCTCTTCATATTAGTAAGAATGAAACTGATTAATCATTTACAATACTTAGAAGAGTGCCTGACACATAGTCAACACCAATCCTTGTTACTGCATTAGCTCTCTTTAACAGCAGACTTCATGCTCCTCTTTTTCCAAAAACATGTTTCTGTTGGACATCACATTCTCAGCTCATTTTTATGTTTCAATCATTTTCCTCCTATTATTGGCAGATTTTTGTCATTCCTCATTTCTCTGTGATAAGCCCTTCATTTTTATATCCTTCCAGAAAGAATAGTCAATTACAATTTCAAACCACCAAATACACAGAAGAAATGAGAACTATAATTTCCACCTCAAGAAGAGCAGTGTCATTCTCTAATACATGTCTTTTAACAGATCTCAAATAATCAACTTTGCTTGCTTTGCCTGGGTTCCTACTTTCTGTCCAAACTAGTATTGCTAGAAAGGGAAGGCAGACAATTAAAAGGTAAGTGTTTATCTCACCTTGTAGCCTCCTTATGGCCCCAAGAGTTTCACATCGCTACCTGAACCCAGCTGTCCTTATATTCTAATGGCAAAAGGTTTTACCTGGTCTGCAACAGTGCTTGAAAGTGAGTTTCAAATTAATCTCAAGTATAAAGTTCAAGTATTTGTTTGGTTGTTATCTTCTTGGTTTCTTTGGACTCACCAAAGAAATATAATACCATATATTAATGTTACCATACTCTGAGGTATGCAGAGATCATTTTTAAAATTCTTATGCATTCACAGAATTTTAAATACCCAGAAGCTAACTCAATCTTTTATGACCTGTAATTATCAAAAAGACAGTTATACCAAACATATTTATCCCACACAAAAAAAGAGGGTGTAAACACTATGAATTTAAAGTAATTGACATCTTAGTGAAATCAAAACTGTCAAGAAGCTCAACTTATGATTTAACGTGCAATATATAATTAGAACTACTGGGTTTTGTTTTTCTTTTCTTAAAATGAAGATACCCCTATAACTCAGAATCAAAACACGTTGCTATTTTTGAATGTCAGTAAATCATATATGTGGTTATTCTGGGTTTTTTCATAATACACAATTGGTTAAATATCACATATTATCGAGGGAAAATAAACATTGGGATTTCTCGTCACTTAGTTTCTTCAGAGTTTACTCTACCTTCATATATTATAGTGTTAATAGTAGCACATTTATATACTATAATCATTACAAGAAAAGTCATCAAAAATAACATGTTTTATTGTCTTGGTACATTCAGGCTGCTATAATAAAAATACCACAGACTGGCTTACAAACCACAGGTATTTATTTCCCACAGTTCTAGAGGCTGGGAAGACCAAGATCAAGGCACTGGCAGGTTCAGTGTCCAGTGAAGTCTCATTCACTGGTTCATAGATGACTGTCTTCTCATTGTGTCTCCACATGGTGGAAGGGACAGGGGAGCTCCCTGGGGCCTCATTTATAAGGGCACTAATCCCGTTGATGAGGGCTAATTACCTCCCCAAAACCCCAGCTCCAAATTCTATCCCATTGGGGATTAGGATTTCAATATATGAATTTAGGATGTGTACAAACATTCCGTCCATATCATATATCAACAAAAACAACAAAATGTCTAAAACACATGCATTAATTAAATTTTAGTAAATATATGTGTTTAAATTAACCAATATGAGCGTAGTAGTTTCTCAATTTTGAATGTCAAAAATTTTCTTATAAATTTGAAATCAGTCTAAGAAAACACAAACTGACTATAAATGATACATAGATATGTGGTTTTAGATTACTTACTACTAATGAGTTTGGTAATTGTCAACTTATAGCCATTCTCCATAATAGTGGGCTCCAATTTTACCTAAAAATATAACTTCCTAAAATGAAAAATGTATATCTACCCTCCCATGTACCTGGATAAAACCAAATGACTAAGTTCTGGCCAGTGAGAGTAGTATAAATGATGTGCCAAGCTTATAAAAAAAGTTCATAAAAGACTGTATGTGCCTTCTTCTTTTTATCTTTCCCAATGCCCAGAATGTAGATGTCATGGCTGGAGCATAAGAAATCATCTGAACTATGAGGTAAACTTGGGGAAGAAAATAGAATATAGCAAAGCAACAAGAAAGAAACCAGCATCCCTGATTTGGAACGCCACACTAGCTAACTCTGGAATTATTTATATTTCCATTATCAATAGGATATGTAAACTAATTCTGGCATATTCATAGAATGAAATCCTAAATAACAAGAAAAATGAATGAACTACACCTATATGTGAACGTGAACTTTATTCACTAACATAAAGTTGAACAAAATAAACAAAAATACAGTATAATATGAGTTAATTTCATATATAATTTCTAGAACATATAAAATAAAAAAGAAATAGGATTACTAACATAGAATAAACATAAAAAAACAGAGTTCGATGGTAATTACAAAAAAAATTTTGGAAAGAGGAAGGATTTTCATTTCTAAGTAAAATAGAGTAACAAAAAGCCTGGTGCAATTATTAAAAAGAAATAGATAAATTTTGTAAAATCATATTTTACAGATCTCAGAGACTTGTGGAGGCAAGAAGGATGAAATTAAAATTCCAGACACAGAAAAGCCCTTCATAAGTAAGCGGATGTTCACAGGACGTTTTCACGCTTTGCAGCCTTAATCACTTTGGTACACAGATGAGGATCAAGCTTAACCCTGGCAGACAGCCTCTAACAGGGCAAAAGAGAACCAACTATTCGTTGTCTCTTGGGGCTAATATGACACATTGGAAACTAAAAGAACTCTAAACAAATAACCAGTTTTCCCTATAGGGCATTTGGTATTGCTCAGGAAAATGGGAGACTAGGGAAGAGGTGAACGGTTTTTAAAAGGCAGAAATATCACACATTCCCACAGCATGTAGGAGACAGTTTGCACAGAGGGTAGAAGGCCACCATAAATATATAACCAATATTCTTTTAATATGTAAGCTATCATTTGAAGATGGATAGGAAGGAAGACTAAAGAACTATGCTGATAACCCACAAAGGGAAGAACCAACTCTTCTGCAGACATTCAGGACTGAGAAGAAAGAGACCAGCCAAACTTTCAGTCAAAATCTGGATGGACACAGCTGAGAAGGGAATGAGAAAAAAAAAGAAGAGTTGTCTTACTGAAAGGGTAACAAAACAAAAACCTAGCCCAATCTGTGTTGCCCTCCATGGTTCTTTTAAATATTATCTAGCAAACAATCAAAATGTTCTAGCCTTATAAAGTGCAAGAAAATGTGGCCAATAATTTTGTTTTTAAAAATGAATAATATAAACAGATTTGTAGATAATCCAGATTGTGGATAATGAAAAGTTTAATATAATTATTATTGATATACGCAAGACAATGAGAAAAAGACAAAATTGATGAAAAGATGGCAATTTTTAATAGACATCCATATGAAAGAATCAAATGGACATTCTAAATGTTTGAGGCAAACACAAGATCCTCTGTATACTCCAATTAAAAGGTAAAAATCATTAATATGAATGAAAAAAATAAAACCCAATTATGTGCTTTAAATATACACTTTAAATGCAAGGACATGGATAGTTTAAAAGTAAAATTATGGAAAATGTTGTACCATGTAATTATATAAAAAAAAACAACAACAAAAAGGACTTGGCTATATTCATATCAGGCAAAATAAATTTAAAGCCAAGGGGTATTACAAAAAATAAAGATGTATAAGATCAGTCCTCCAGGAGGGCATAACAACCTAAATGTATATGCACCTAATAATATAACTTCCAAATTCATGAAGCAGAAACCGGCAAATCTAAAAAGGGAAATATACAAAGTCAAAAAATTGGAGATTCTAACACTCCTTCTTTAACATGAAACACATTACATTGATTTAATAGACACATATCAAATCCTGCATCTAACATGTGAGAACACACATTTTTTTCAAATGAGAAAGAGCATTTACTAAAATAGAACACATTTTGAATAACCTCCAGATATTTAGAAATTAAGCAAAGCCCTTCTAAAAATCCATATGTCACAGAAGGTATCACAAAGAAAATTAAAATCTAGATTGAACTTAATGATATTGAAATATATCATATCCAAAGTTGGAGAACGTAGTTAAGTACTAATGGAAATACGTTTTAAGCTTTAAACGTATATATTACAAAAGAAGAAAAGTTGAATGATACATACTTTATTTTAAGAAACCACAAAAATCCAGAAAATTATCTGTAAAGACCTTAGAAAGAAGGAAATTATCAAGCAGAAATCAATAAAATATAAAGTAGACATATTGTAAAGAAGATCAACAAAGCCAAATACTGGTTCTGATAAGCCACTAGCAAGACTAGTCACAGAGGAAAAACAGAAAGAAAACACAGAATAACAGCATTAGGAATGAAAAATGGGATATCTCTAGGGATCCTTTGTTAAAAAGATAAGAGGATAGTATGTCCAAATTTTATTTTAAAAATTATAGGATAGTGTGCTCATAATTTTGACAACTTAGATAATAAAGATAAGTTTTTTGAAAAACATGATTTACCAAGCTGAATGCAGGAAGAAATACACATACACACGGACATACTATTTTTTGCTCAAACATTTGAAAATAAGACGTAGACATCATGAAACTTCACCTCTAAATATTAGCATACACCTCCTAAATTAGAAATTATTCTAAATAACCGCCATAATATCATCACATTCAACAATGTTGTTGAGTGAATGTTGTTGAATATTTTAGGGAGTGTTATGTTTAAAACAGCTCACAATCAAACATTTCCATTTATCACAAAATTTCTCCTGTTCAGCTTTTTCTCTCACCAAGACCCAAACAAGGATTGGATATTACATTTTGTTTTTATCCTGAATCTCCTTGGATGTAGAACAGATTGCCTCACTCTGTTTTCATTTTACATGACTTTTATTTTCAAGTGCTCAGGCAATCTTTCTTGTAGAATAAAACATTCTCTAATCTTTCCACATAAATTGACTCAGGTTAAATGTTTGGGGCATGCTATTACATGGGTGACAGTACTCAACATCATACTTCACATTGCCTCACTCTATGAGGCATACATGTCAGCAGGTCATATATTGTGATGCTAAGTTTGGTGACTTAAATTTAACCTGCCAGATTTCTCTTTTGCAGACGTCCCTTTCACTTTGAAATCATTAAATATTCTGTGAGGTGATATTTGCAGGCTTTGTGAATATCCTGTTCTTTATCAACTTTTCACCCAATGGTTTTAGCATCCACTGATCAACCTTGCCTGAGTCAATTAATAAAATACAAAGGTGTTTGCAAGATGGTAATTTTAAAAAAATATTATTTCTTCTACACACATTAGCTAGCTTTCTCTTCTCAACAAACTCTCTTTTTGATTAGCATGCAGGACGTATGGATTCTTTGTTATTTGATGTGTTATAATTCATTCCCGTCATTTTTCTTTTTTATACTCAAATTAGATGCTCAGTGCAGAAGCATATTCACACCAAATCTGTTGTTGTTTTTGACAGGTACCCATCATTCTTTGAACATCTCTTGTTTTCTGGTATGGTAAGATATCCTGAGCTCACCTCATCATTTATATGTTTTGTATTTGGAATCAGGTATTTCTCTAAAGTGACTGGTTCCTGTTAGTGGGACCAGGTTTTTAGAAAACATGATCTCCTCTAGATAAACTTATGCGGTTATCGCTTATAGCCTTTTTCAGTAAACCGAGATGAGAAATATACTGTTCTCAAACTCATGCATTCACATCGATATCTCCAACTGAAATCCAGCACCACAGGGTTCTTCAACCTCACCCACTCTCTATTAATACACCCTTCTCCCACAGTAAAAATCTGATTTCAAATATCAACATATGTATTCATTCTCCCAACTACGTTATACACAAACTTCTTCTGTAGTTTCTACATGAATACCACCAACACCTCAAACCTGTTAATAGTGGAAGAACTCTTTACATTTGTCCTTAGATTATATTCTAATAAAGGTGTAAAATTAAACTTACGTGATCAAATGTAATATAAAAATTTAATTTTCTGTGTGCTTCTATTACCTATTTGATATAATGCTAGGATGGATATATTGAATGAGAGAGAAATAATCTTTTGTGTTTAGGTCACTATTGTTTGGAGGTTTTCTCTTAGAGTTAAACTTAAGCCTAAACAGTTGACACTAGTTATACTTACCAAATAATTACACAATTTGTACAATTTATAGTGTAATATATGTTACTATAAATCTGTGTAACTGATTTTTAATATAAACAACAAAAAGTGGCATTTTTACTTTTGTTTTCCTGGAAATTAGCTAATAGAATACTGTCTTTGAATACCTCTTCATTTCATAAAGTCTTCAGAGGAAATATGTGTGCTTTAAACAATATCTGTTTCCCATTTATTCTGATTCACCTATAAGAGAATTAAAGCCAAATACCATTTTTAACAAGCTATAGAGATAGCTTCCTTAAAATGAAGAAGTAATAAATAGAATCAGAGAAATCGGGGATCTAACATGAGAAAAAAAAAATGAAGAGAATTTCCAGAATGGCATCCTGTAGCAGACCTTGAAAGCAGTCAGTGCTAGCATAGAATCAAAGCATGAAGATAAATGATATATGGGGACATACTGTGAGGCAATAAAAAGGATCAGATATGTTGTCAGACAAGTGATTGGAAAAAAATTTTTTGGAGAATCAGATTATAACGGGTGATAGAAAGTATAGA
This sequence comes from Physeter macrocephalus, assembly GCF_002837175.3. Lineage (NCBI taxonomy): Eukaryota > Metazoa > Chordata > Mammalia > Artiodactyla > Physeteridae > Physeter > Physeter macrocephalus. The sequence continues at coordinate 31,067,582 of NC_041221.1, read as the reverse complement.
AAGACTTATCCAAAGATTCAAGGAAACTGAAAAGTTTCATAACGTAAAGTTCTAAAGGAAAGAATATATGCAATCATACTACTTTTACCTAATAATAGGAATGAAAAATTTTGAAAAATATTTTAACATTAAATGGGCATACAAATGTATTGGGAAAAAGTAGTTTACTAGCTTAAAACCCTTAGCAACCATTAGAAAAGGTCAATAATGTTCACAAGCTATAAAGCTTTATATTGTACTGTACATGTAATTTTTGAAAAAATGAAGTTAAATATGGGGAAAATCTCCTAAATGTGTTTGAAGGTTTTTCCATGAGAATCAGGATGTAGACTGCTCTATATGACCACTTTCAAAACCATGCCTCCATTTTGATAAAATTTAAACTAATTTTTTAAAATGAGATTCTTTATCTCTCTTCTGTATGCTATTCCTTGTCTCTTTTTTTGCTTTGCTGTAGTTGTAATTCAATGGCATGGTCACTATGCTATTTATGGTTATTTCAAGCATCATTCACATGAACATTGTTCTCAGGTGTCACACACATGAACTATTTTTGACATACTTCTTACATGATATGTAACCCACTTGTCTTATACTTTGAGCTAAAGGCTGTGATTGGTTTCTGGAGATGTTATTGCCATTTTGAACCCAACAGTGCAAGGGGAGGAAGAGTGGGTATCTAAGTTGGGTAGCTGTAAGCCTTTATGGGGTATTGGGTCCACACTCACTTCTGAAATTTTGTAAAATGTTCTCATCCCTCCTAGTCAGGGTCCTTATGTCTCTCCCATATTGGAATATATTTGGACTTCAAATTGTTCCCGCAAATCTGTAGAAAGTGCTGGAAAATTATGTTCCCCCTAGCAGTTCTTTCTTCTCTTGGAGGATTTTGATGCTGGTTATAAACTTGTACTCTAAAAAATTTCACTAGGTTACTCCCCTGGCTGCCTCTTTCGACCTTCATCTTGCTTTGTTCAAATTAGAAGGTTTGAGAAACAACAGTAGGGATTTTGTTAATTCACTGACTTTATCTACTTTCTTGTCTAGAAGGTAGAGATGGAATGAGAAGTTGTGCCATATTATTCTTTAATCTTCTGGGGTTTTTTTCCCTTTGGTTGCTACTTTTAGAGTGTATGGCCTGATGACTGAGGATGTATCCTTTCTCTTCTTTTTATTGCTGCTTGTGCTTTTTCTTTTCCTTTTTATTTCTAGATTTAACTATTCATTGTTGTTTTTCTTCTATTAAATCCAGAAATAAATTCCTCATCACTCTTCAAACTTTCTGTAGAAATCAAACATATTTTTAAGAATCTAAACTACTGAAAAATTATTTAAGTATCTAGAAGTCAACACAGATGATGATTGGTTATTGTATATTTGTTAAAACTGGAAGGAATTTTCTCTCTAGCTAAGGTGTGAGTTAGGGTTGGTTCAGTTCGGTTTTAGTTGGGGTGATTGTTTGGTTTATTCAAATTTAGATACACTTGATAATTAATAAACACACTGGAACAATACATGAGAATGAGTATTGTCCAGGACACAACAAGGTATATAATCAATAGAGGTATAGTGGAATATATGAAGGGGGTTTGCAGTAAACTTTATGTATGCCTAAGTAATTGCTGGTCATCCCAAAGGAAGCATGGTTTCCAGTAACACTCTTACTGCTCATTGTGCCAAATTACCCATAATCATGACCTGAAAGTGCAGGGCCAGAGGTCATAATGCATTGTGACACATCTAATTCAGTGTTTTTAGTTCTGTAGTTTCTTTTTCAGTAAGTGGACCTCAAAATTCTCTCAGCTTTAGATTTTGCAAAACAAGGAACTGTCCTTAAGTGTGACCTAATTGTTTTGGGTTCAATCTTAATTTCAAATCCAATTCTGCAATATATTGTCCATAGAAACCTGAGCAAAATATTTAACTCACCTAAGATTCAATTTTCTCAACTACAAAATGAAGATCAAATTAACTACCATATGGGTTAAAGATACTTTTAATGTTTAGATCAATGCCTTGCAATATCAAGCAACGTATAATTACAGTTATTTTAACCATTACTAAGCAAATAAAGACAATGCTAGTACATATGATGACTGATCCTAAGCTTGTCTACGTTCACTAGCACTTCCTACCTGCATTTGAAAAGTCTGTATTAGGAATGCGAAGAAAGGGGAGATGTTAACAGACCAGCCAAATCCTTCAGCTCTTATCATTCTTCCTTGCTGCTGTTTAGTTTCTCCTGCTATGCTATGATTTCTTCAAAACTTTGAAACTAGCTAACCACATCCCTGTGCACTAAAGTTCAATCACTTCTGTTCAGAGCTAGACTAAGAAAAGTGAGTAATAGTGTCAGGAAAATACTTTAGAGCCCCACATCATATAGAACAAGGATAAACCTTGTTGCCCTGGATATGTTAAAAATGTCATCTATCCCAAATAGTCTCCTCAGGCTATTTGTTCTACTTTAGTTAGTGAGTCTAGAAAGAAAGTGCTTTTTATTAATAAAATTGGCATACAGAGAAATACATTTGCTCATTCGTTTTCCCTGGCTGAGGCGGCGTCAAAGCTCAGAAAAGTAGTCTCTTATAATCCTCTGTATTTCAGTGCTGTCAGTTGTAATTTCTCCTTTTTCATTTCTAATTTTATTGGTTTGCGTCCTCTCCCATTTTTTCTTGATGAGTCTGGCTAAGGGTTTATCAATTTTGTTTATCTTCTCAAAGAACCAGTTTTTAGTTTTATTTGCTATTTTTTTCTTCATTTCTATTTCATTTATTTCTGCTCTGAGTTTTATGATTTCTTTCCTTCTACTGACTTTGGATTTTCTTTGTTCTTCTTTCTCTAGTTGTTTTAAGTGTAGGGTTAGATTGTTTATTTGAGATTTTTCTTGTTCCTTGAAGTGAGATTGAATTGCTATAAACTTCCATTTTAGAACTGCTTTTGCTGCATCCTGTAGGTTTTGGGAACAACTATATGTCAATAAAACAGACAACCACAAAGAAATGGACAAATTCTTGGAAAGGTACAATTTTCCAAGACTGAACCAGGAAAAATTAGAAAATGTAAACAGACCTATCACAAGTAATGAAATTGAAACCGTAATTAAAAATCCTCCAACAAACAAAAGCCCAGGACCAGATGGCTTCACAGGTGAATTCTATCAAACATTTAGAGAAGAGCTAAAACCGATCCTTCTCAACTCTTCCAAAAAATTGCAGAGGGAAAAACACTCCCAAATTCATTCTACGAAGCCACCATCACCCTGATACCAAAACCAGAAAAAGATATCACAAAAAAAGAAAATTATAGACCAGTATCACTGATGAACATAGATGCAAAAATCCTGAACAAAATACTAGCAAACAGAATCCAACAGCACATTTAAAGGATCATACACAATGATCAAGTGAGATTTATCCCAGGGATGCAAGGATTCTTCAATATATGCAAATCAATCAATGTGATACACCAAATTAACAAATTAAGGAATAAAACCATATGATCATCTCAATAGATGCAGAAAAAGCTTTTGACAAAATTCAACACTCATTTATGATAAAAACTCTCCAGAATATGGGCATAGAGGGAAACTACCTCAACATAATAAAGGCCATATATGACAAACTCATAGCAAGAATCATACTCAATGATGAAAAACTGAAAGCATTTCCACTAAGATCAGGAACAAGACAAGGATGTCCACTCTCGCCACTCTTATTCAACATCGTTTTGGAAGTCCTACCTATGGCAATCAGAGAGGAAAAAGAAATAAAAGGAATCCAAATCGAAAAAGAAGAAGTAAAATTGTCACTGTTTGCTGATGACATGATACTATACATAGAAAATCCTAAAGATGCCAGCAGAAAACTGCTAGAACTAATCAACAAAGTTGGTAAGGTTGAAGGATACAAAATTAATGCACAGAAATCTCTGGCATTCCTATACACCAACAACAAAAAATAAGAAAGAGAAATTAAGGAAACACTCCCAATTACCATTGCAACAAAAAGAATACCTAGGAATAAACCTGCCTAAGGTGGTGAAAGACTTGTACTCAGAAAACTATAAAACATTGATGAAAGAAATCAAAGATGACGTAAACAGATGGAGAAATGATACCATGTTCCTGGATTGGAAGAATCAATATTGTGAAAATGACAATACTACCCAAAGCAATCTACAGATTCAATGCAATCCCTATCAAACTACCAATGGCATTCTTCAGAGAATTAGAACAAAAAAAATTACAATTCGTATGGAAACACAAAAGACCCCAAATAGCCAAAGAAATCTTGAGAAAGAAAAACGGAGTTGGAGGAATCAGGCTCCCTGACTTCAAACTATACCACAAAGCTACAGTAAGCAAGACAGTATGGTACTGGCACAAAAACAGAAATATAGATCAATGGTACAGGATAGAATGCCCAGAGATAAACCCACACACACTTGGTCACTTAATTTATGACAAAGATGGCAAGAACATACAATGGAGAAAAGACAGTCTCTTCAATAAATGGTGCTGGGAAAACAGGACAGCTACATGTGAAAGAATGAAATTAGAACACTACCTAACACCATACTCAAAAACAAACTCCAAATGAACTAAAGACCTAAATGTAAGACCAAACACTATAAAACTCTTAGAGGGAAACATAAGAAAAACACTCTTCGACATAATCCATGGCCAGATCTTTTTTGACCTACCTCCTAGAGTAACAGAAATTAAAACAAAAATAAACTAATGGGACTTAATTAAACTTAAAATCTTTTGCACTGCAAAAGAAACCATAAACAAGACGAAAAGACAGTCCTCAGAATGGGAAAAAATGTTTGCAAATGAAGCAACTGTCAAAGAATTAATCTCCAAAATTTATAAGCAGCGGATGCAGCTCAATATCAAAAAAACAAACAATCCAATCAAAAAAATGGGCAGAAGACCTAAACAGACATTTCTCCAAAGAAGATATACAGATTGCCAACAAACACATGAAAGAATGCTCAACATCACTAATCATTAGAGAAATGCAAATCAAAACTACAATGAGGTATCACCTCACACAGGTCAGAATGGCCATCGTCAAAAAATTTACAAACAATAAATGCTGGAGAGAGTGTGGAGAAAAGGGAAGCCTCTTGCACTGTTGGTGGCAATGTACATTGATACAGCCCCTATGGAGAGCAGTATGGAGGTTCCTTTAAAAACTTTAAATAGAACTACCATATGACCCAGCAATCCCACTACTGGACATATACCCTGAGAACACCATAATTCCAAAAGAGACATGTACACAATGTTCATTGCAACACTATTTACAATAGCCAGAACATGAAAGCAACCTAAATGTCCATCGACAGATGAATGGATAAAGAAGTTGTGGCACATATATACAATGGAATATTACTCATCCATAAAAAGAAACAAAATTGAGTTGTTTGTAGTGAGGTGGATGGACCTGGAGTCTGTCATACAGAGTGAAGTCAGAAAGAAGAAAACAAATACCATATGCTAATGCATATATATGGAATCTAAAAAAAACAAAAGAAAAATGGTACTGATGAACCTAGTTGCAGGGCAGGAATAAAAGATGTAGTCATAGAGAATGGACTTGAGCACATGGGGTGGGAGGGGCAAGCTGGGGCGAAGTGAGAGTAGCATCATCGACATATATACACTACCAAATGTAAAATAGTTAGCTAGTGGGAAGCAGCAGCATAGCATAGGGAGATCAGCTCCGTGGTTTGTGATGACCTAGAGGGGTGGGATACGGAGGATAGGAGGAAGGCTCAAGAGGGAGGGGATATGGGGACATATGTATGCAAATGGCTGATTCACTTCAGTGTACAACAGAAACTAACACAGTATTGTGAAGCAATGATACTGCAATAAAGATCTATTTTTTTAAAAACCGGAAAAGGACTAAAAAACTATTTTCTATCCTTTTGCACTATTTATCCTCTCTTCAGTGTTAGTAATTTTGCAATTTAAAAATCCTAATATTGTAGAAGTCTACTAGTCTACTAAAGACGTTGAAATTCTAGCTATAAAATAAATCATTCGTTTCCTGTAAGTGGACTATTCAGCACATTGTTGGCTTTTAAAATTTTACTTACATGTAGAATGTTTATTTGTTTATTTTCTCTTTCAATGAGGCCGATTTGAATTTTGGCAATTATATGAGAATTTCCATGCTGAAACCTGGCAAGAGCTAGTTCAAAATATTTGTTGAATGAATGGATGATTTAATGACTAGAAGAATAAATACATGGAATAAATTTTTTAGTTATATTTTCCATTAAATTATATAAAATGAAATTTTAACTCTCCCACACTGCTGTGTCAAATATTTGGTTCAGATGTGCTCTTCTGCTTCCGTTTTACAAAGTATTTCAGACCTATTTTTACTCTAAAACAAAATTATGCAAATCACATTTAATCACTCTGTAAAACAGTTCCTAATGAAGTGTTTCCAGTTATTCACAATTAGTTTGATAGCTAAGGTTATTAAAGCAGTTTTCATGCTTATTTGGTCTTGTTATTTTATTCATTCATTTGCAATTTTTGACATTTTCATAGTAATTGTAGGGGAGGAATATTACTTACCATATATTGATACTCGTAGATAAAATAATTTCTTACTGCTGTCCATATTTGCCTCAAAACCGTACATACAAATAAAACCTCTCTGGATAATTTTAATTAGTGTCTTTTGAGACACAGACAAATATCTAATTCAGAGAGGTTTTGGTAAAAAAAAAAAAAAAAAAAAAAGGAAGAATAATTAGTCCTTTATTTAGTTAACCTTATGGCATTTTGTGAGTTTAGCTATAAATCAGAGCACCTGGATCCCTATAATTGTCCTGTAACTGATGTAAGTTGAGATTTCCCACAATCTTTATAGAGAAAATGAAAATAAATAATTTTTACTCTTGGTAGGTAATATTTCTGAGTATTCTGATGTTATTTCATCATTTTTCCCCATCACCATCCTCCCACATCAACACACACACATGTATGCACACATGTGCACACACACACCCTGTGGAACTAAAAAACTCCCTTTCCCTGTTTTCAAAATTTAAATTTTCCAGTCATATGTGTACTTTCCATAAGTAACTTTTCTTTCTTTATAAATCATTTATGCCTTGGTTCTGGGGTATTAACTTGCTTAGGTCATATTTTTTATTTAAATACATTTCACCAGAATTTCTTAGACGAGAAAGCCTCAATAAATATTTAAGTCATTCTGGGAGTGTCTCAGCCCTCAAAACATTTGAAATGTGTGCCAACTATATCTTCTTTCTTAAACCACACAGCTAAGAATGCTGGGAGAGTTGTCCCTCTGAAGTCTCAACAGAAACCAAAGGTAGAGAAGAGCTTTCCCCAGAGGAATTTGTTAGTGTTGTCTTTTGACAAATGAGTAAACTCAGAAATATTCAAGAGACTACAAAGTTTTTAAGATAATTGCATTGGCTTGGATTGAAAAAAGCAGAAACATCCCAGATGAAAATAGGTCTTGGAACCCCAAATTTCTACACACAGAAAGCAGTCTAAGAAACCTACTGCTATAGACTAAATGTTTATGTCCCCCCAGAATTCATAAGTTGAAACCTAATTCTCAACATGATGGTATTTGAAGGTGAAACCTTTGGGAGGTGATTATGTTATGAAGGCAAAGCTCTCATGAATGGGCTTAGTGCCCTTATAAAAGAGACCCCAGGAAGTTCCCATGCCACTTCCACCATGTGAGGACACAGCAAGAAGATGGCCATCTATGAATCAGGAAGCAGGCCTTCACCAGACATTAAAGCTGACAACACCTTGCTCTTGGAATTCCCAGTTACCAGGACAGTGAAAAATAAATTTCTATTGTTGATAAGCCATCTAGTCCATGGCATTCTGTTTTATATAGCAGCTCTAATGTACTAAGATGCTGATGAAATAAAATTCATATTTTAAGACAAGAAAAATTTAACCAGACATCCCCATGGCAGAGATACCTGCTCAACCATAAGGATTAATTTTTCTTTTGGCACCAGCCATGTAACTCCTTAGAAGATAACATTCGTTTCTCAATGCTGTAAGGGGTCACGATGACCTACCACTCACCTTGTACATGCAGATATCTTTGGTGAACTTTATGTACAATGCCAATGTATCATTTCCCTTAAAGATAGAAATTGGTACAGAACAGACTGGGTCAGACGACTCGGGAATGTACTGGGTTGCACCTAATACAAGTTTTTCGCTTAAATACTTACTTATGTGGTTATTAAAGTCACTAGATATGTTAACTGTAATCTACCTATTTTACAAGTTATTGTTTCTTGCATTACCAAATGTATGACTGAGCCTCCAATAAAAATAATGATGACTAGGTGACTTGAAACAATTGACCAAATGTATAACTCTATAAGATCAGTGATTGCAGTAATGAAACTCTAGATACGGGAAGAAGCAACAACAAGGAGTGATTTCCTATACACACAACATGTAAGACATGTGGTCCAGAAGATTTTGGCTACTCTTAACTGGGTCTAATCCAATAATAGCGCATTGAGTGGCCTATCAAGGAAATCCTCACCTGACCTGGGTATGAGCATTTCTAGGGCCATGGACAAATGCTTCCCAAATCTTGGTCAAAATTAAGAACAAAAGGGAGGGTATTGTAAAATAAAGAATATTACCCACCATCCAGTTCTACAAGAATCAAATCACTGGCCAATGCAGTTGCTGACCTACAGTGCACCCTGAAAGAAATTTGGGGCAACAATCGGAATGAGGCACTTTGTGCTCTGGGAAAACTGGCAGAACCTCAGATAGTAAATATTTTCAGGAGAAAATTTTATGAACCCAGTTTCTCTCATCTTCCCATACTTAGAAAACACCCCAATGATTACGATACCTGTTCCTCAGAAATAGCAATGGCCTTCTACTGAGATGTGTGATTGACTGAATGTACCCCCTTCCCCCAAATCACATATATACTGGCCTTTTCCCTTATCTCTTCAGAAGAGTCCTCAGAGCTTTCTTAAACACTTTCTCCTGAGTCATAATCCTTAGTTTGGGTAGAATAAAATTCTGTATTTCTTTCTTAGATTGACTATTAATTTTCTGTCTATTAATACCCACTCATTTGTAAATGTGGGATATCATTTATGGAAAAAAAAAAAAACCCTAAGAGTTAAGAAGGTGGAACCCTAGAGAATGGAGCCAAGAGATATAGAGATCTATTACCAGAGAGTAGTAGGACTGAGTCCTAATCAAGGAAGTACCAAGAAATTACCAGCAGGTTTCAAAATTGCTATAGAATAGCAACTCCTGGGTGCCTCTTGTGCTTCCCTTTTCTGAATGAGACTGTGTATAATAAATGATCCTACTCTTGTTCTATAATGGTAGGACAATATGTTGGGTGCATGACACACAGGGAGGCAAATAATTTATCTCCTTAATTTACAAGTTTTTTTATCTTAAGAGGCTACACTTGAGAAACTATAAGGAACACACTTCCACACCTCGGTTAGTTTAGATGGTGAGACCTTAGAGTTGGAGCTGCTGTTGTAATAAGATGGCTTTGGGAGCCTTGGATGAGGGTGAGAGTATTTTGCTGTCAAATGCTCTACCACTGAGCTATACATCCTCTATGGGTGAGAATATTTTGAACATGGGAAGAACGTAAATCACTGGAGCCCAGAGGGAAATCTATAATATTCTTTCTCCAAGAATAGACCAATAAACAACAATCCGAGTCTACTGATATCTACAAATGTGAGTGGTCTCCTCCTACACAGAATCATGTCTGGCTGTTCAATGTAAGTAACACAATAAACATGGACATTATTAAGAGTACTGAAAAACATGCATAGGTAAATACAGTTATGTGTGATCAAGGCATAAAGGCTTCCATATTGGTTACTGTTGTTTCAGTCACTCTGGAAAACTCTGGCTTCTGTGTCCTGTGAGGCTTGCATGAAGAAGCCATTTGTAAACCATATAAATTAGACTCTCCAGCATTAGTCAAGCCTTTAAATAATAGCAAACTCATAAGAAGCTCCAAACTAGAACTTCTCCCACTGAATTATCCCTGAATTCATAACCCACACACACAATGAGAGATAATAAATGATCATGGTTGCTTTAAGTCACTAAGTATGGGATGGCATATTAGGCAGCATTAGATAACTAACATAATTTCTTACTCTGATGTCATTTATATGATATTATAAAACATGCCAAAGGAAATTATAGGATTTAGGGTTTCATACTTAGGTGATGAGTACAAATTTTTAAGTAGCAAAAAAATACTTTACATATAAAATATCTAGTGTTTTCTTTGTAAGCAGGGAGAATCTTGCATTTTAAAACATTATTGAACGTAACTATACATTTCAATAAGAATCTTAAGTAACATAAATCAAAGGTAAATTGCAATACAGGATAATACATTTTATGCCTGATGTATTTTAGAAACTGAGGGAAATTTTGCTGGATGAGTAAGAGCCACATTTGGATCTTGAAAAAAAAAAGTTAAACAATAAAAAGGAAGGAAAGAAAGAGAAAGAAAGGAAGGAAGGAAGGAAGGAAGGAAGAAAGAAAGAAAGAAAGAAAGA